>NC_056733.1:958562276-958640136 GCF_019279795.1 Protopterus annectens | reverse complement strand
TGAGTCACGGGATGGCAGCTAGAATAGTGTAAAAAGGAGTTTGAGTATGTAATAATGTAATAATGTTTTAACAGTGAAGTAGTGTTTCTAGAAGAAGGTTGAGATATATAGTCATGTGTAATGTTTTAACAGTTAAGTAGTGTTTCTAAGAGAAGGTTGTGATATATAGTAAAGTGTAATGTTTTAGCAGTGAAGTAGTGTTTCTAAGAGAAGGTTGTGATATATAGTAATGTGTAATGTTTTAGCAGTGAAGTAGTGTTTCTAGGAGAAGGTTGAGATATATTGTAATGTGTAATGTTTTAACAGTGCAGTAGTGTTTCTAAGAGAAGGTTGAGATATATAGTAATGTGTAATGTTTTAGCAGTGAAGTAGTGTTTCTAAGAGAAGGTTGAGATATATTGTAATGTGTAATGTTTTAACAGTGAAGTAGTGTTTCTAAGAGAAGGTTGAGATATATAGTAATGTGTAATGTTTTAGCAGTGAAGTAGTGTTTCTAAGAGAAGGTTGAGATATATAGTAATGTGAAATGTTTTAACAGTGAAGTAGTGTTTCTAAGAGAAGGTTGTGATATATAGTAATGTGAAATGTTTTAACAGTGAAGTAGTGTTTCTAAGAGAAGGTTGTGATATATAGTAATGTGAAATGTTTTAACAGTGAAGTAGTGTTTCTTACAGAAGGTTGAGATATATAGTAATGTGAAATGTTTTAAAAGTGAAGTATTGTTTCTAAGAGAAGGTTGTGATATATAGTAATGTGTAATGTTTTAGTAGTGAAGTAGTGTTTCTAAGAGAAGGTTGAGATATATAGTAATGTGTAATGTTTTAACAGTGAAGTAGTGTTTCTAAGAGAAGGTTGAGATATATAGTAATGTGAAATGTTTTAGCAGTGAAGTAGTGTTTCTAAGAGAAGGTTGTGATATATAGTAATGTGAAATGTTTTAGCAGTGAAGTAGTGTTTCTAAGAGAAGGTTGTGATATATAGTAATGTGAAATGTTTTAACAGTGAAGTAGTGTTTCTAAGAAGGTTGAGATATATAGTAATGTGTAATGTTTTAACAGTGAAGTAGTGTTTCTAAGAGAAGGTTGTGATATATAGTAATGTGAAATGTTTTAGCAGTGAAGTAGTGTTTCTAAGAGAAGGTTGTGATATATAGTAATGTGAAATGTTTTAACAGTGAAGTAGTGTTTCTAAGAGAAGGTTGTGATATATAGTAATGTGTAATGTTTTAACAGTGAAGTAGTGTTTCTAAGAGAAGGTTGTGATATATAGTAATGTGTAATGTTTTAACAGTGAAGTAGTGTTTCTAAGAGAAGGTTGAGATATATAGTAATGTGAAATGTTTTAACAGTGAAGTAGTGTTTCTAAGAGAAGGTTGAGATATATAGTAATGTGAAATGTTTTAACAGTGAAGTAGTGTTTCTAAGAGAAGGTTCTGATATGTAGTAATGTGTAATGTTTTACCAGTGAAGTAGTGTTTCTAGGAGAAAGTTGAGATATATAGTAATGTGAAATGTTTTAACAGTGAAGTAGTGTTTCTACGAGAAGGTTGAGATATATAGTCATGTGTAATGTTTTAACAGTTAAGTAGTGTTTCTAAGAGAAGGCTGTGATATATAGTAATGTGAAATGTTTTAGCAGTGAAGTAGTGTTTCTAAGAGAAGGTTGTGATATATAGTAATGTGAAATGTTTTAACAGTGAAGTAGTGTTTCTTACAGAAGGTTGAGATATATAGTAATGTGAAATGTTTTAAAAGTGAAGTATTGTTTCTAAGAGTAGGTTGTGATATATATATAGTAATGTGTAATGTTTTAACAGTGAAGTAGTGTTTCTAAGAGAAGGTTGTGATATATAGTAATGTGAAATGTTTTAACAGTGAAGTAGTGTTTCTAAGAGAAGGTTGAGATATATAGTAATGTGTAATGTTTTAGTAGTGAAGTAGTGTTTCTAAGAGAAGGTTGTGATATATAGTAATGTGAAATGTTTTAACAGTGAAGTAGTGTTTCTAAGAGAAGGTTGAGATATATAGCAATGTGTAATGTTTTACCACTGAAGTAGTGTTTCTAAGAGAAAGTTGTGAAATATAGTAATGTGAAATGTTTTAACAGTGAAGTAGTGTTTCTAAGAGAAGGTTGTGATATATAGTAATGTGCAATGTTTTATCAGTGAAGTAGTGTTTCTAAGAGAAGGTTGAGATATATAGTAATGTGTAATGTTTTAACAGTGAAGTAGTGTTTCTAAGAGAAGGTTGAGATATATAGTAATGTGAAATGTTTTAACAGTGAAGTAGTGTTTCTAAGAGAAGGTTGAGATATATAGTAATGTGTAATGTTTTACCAGTGAAGTAGTGTTTCTAAGAGAAGGTTGAGATATATAGTAATGTGAAATGTTTTAACAGTGAAGTAGTGTTTCTAAGAGAAGGTTGTGATATATAGTAATGTGAAATGTTTTAACAGTGAAGTAGTGTTTCTAAGAGAAGGTTATGATATATAGTAATGTGCAATGTTTTAACAGTGAAGTAGTGTTTCTAAGAGAAGGTTGAGATATATAGTAATGTGTAATGTTTTAACAGTGAAGTAGTGTTTCTAAGAGAAGGTTGAGATATATAGTAATGTGTAATGTTTTAGCAGTGAAGTAGTGTTTCTTAGAGAAGGTTGTGATATATAGTAATGTGTAATGTTTTAACAGTGAAGTAGTGTTTCTAAGAGAAGGTTGTGATATATAGTAATGTGTAATGTTTTAACAGTGAAGTAGTGTTTCTAAGAGAAGGTTGTGATATATAGTAATGTGAAATGTTTTAACAGTGAAGTAGTGTTTCTAAGAGAAGGTTGTGATATATAGTAATGTGTAATGTTTTACCAGTGAAGTAGTGTTTCTAAGAGAAGGTTGTGATATATAGTAATGTGTAATGTTTTAACAGTGAAGTTGTGTTTCTAAAAGAAGGTTGAAATATATAGCAATGTGTAATGTTTGAATAGTGCGGTAGTGTTTCTAAGAGAAGGTTGTGATATATAGTAATGTGAAATGTTTTAACAGTGAAGTAGTGTTTCTAAGAGAAGGTTGTGATATATAGTAACGGGTAATGTTTTAACAGTGAAGTATTGTTTCTAAGAGTAGGTTGTGATATATATAGTAATGTGTAATGTTTTAACAGTGAAGTAGTGTTTCTAAGAGAAGGTTGAGATATATAGTAATGTGTAATGTTTTAACAGTGAAGTAGTGTTTCTAAGAGAAGGTTGAGATATATAGTAATGTGAAATGTTTTAACAGTGAAGTAGTGTTTCTAAGAGAAGGTTGAGATATATAGTAATGTGTAATGTTTTAGCAGTGAAGTAGTGTTTCTAAGAGAAGGTTGAGATATATAGTAATGTGTAATGTTTTAACAGTGAAGTAGTGTTTCTAAGAGAAGGTTGTGATATATAGTAATGTGTAATGTTTTAACAGTGAAGTAGTGTTTCTAAGAGAAGGTTGAGATATATAGTAATGTGTAATGTTTTAACAGTGAAGTAGTGTTTCTAAGGAAAGGTTGAGATATATAGTAATGTGAAATGTTTTAACAGTGAAGTTGTGTTTCTAAGAGAAGGTTGAGATATATAGTAATGTGTAATGTTTTAACAGTGAAGTAGTGTTTCTAAGAGAAGGTTGAGATATATAGTAATGTGAAATGTTTTAACAGTGAAGTAGTGTTTCTAAGAGAAGGTTGTGATATATAGTAATGTGTAATGTTTTAGCAGTGAAGTAGTGTTTCTAAGAGAAGGTTGAGATATATAGTAATGTGTAATGTTTTAACAGTGAAGTAGTGTTTCTAAGAGAAGGTTGTGATATATAGTAATGTGAAATGTTTTAACAGTGAAGTAGTGTTTCTAAGAGAAGGTTGTGATATATAGTAATGTGTAATGTTTTAACAGTGAAGTAGTGTTTCTAAGAGAAGGTTGTGATATATAGTAATGTGAAATGTTTTAACAGTGAAGTAGTGTTTCTAAGAGAAGGTTGAGATATATAGTAATGTGAATGTTTTAACAGTGAAGTAGTGTTTCTAAGAGAAGGTTGTGATATATAGTAATGTGTAATGTTTTAACAGTGAAGTAGTGTTTCTAAGAGAAGGTTGAGATATATAGTAATGTGAAATGTTTTAACAGTGAAGTAGTGTTTCTAAGAGAAGGTTGTGATATATAGTAATGTGTAATGTTTTAGCAGTGAAGTAGTGTTTCTAAGAGAAGGTTGAGATATAGTAATGTGTAATGTTTTAACAGTGAAGTAGTGTTTCTAAGAGAAGGTTGTGATATATAGTAATGTGAAATGTTTTAACAGTGAAGTAGTGTTTCTAAGAGAAGGTTGTGATATATAGTAATGTGTAATGTTTTAACAGTGAAGTAGTGTTTCTAAGAGAAGGTTGAGATATATAGTAATGTGAAATGTTTTAACAGTGAAGTAGTGTTTCTAAGAGAAGGTTGTGATATATATATAGTAATGTGTAATGTTTTAACAGTGAAGTAGTGTTTCTAAGAGAAGGTTGAGATATATAGTAATGTGAAATGTTTTAACAGTGAAGTAGTGTTTCTAAGAGAAGGTTGAGATATATAGTAATGTGAAATGTTTTAACAGTGAAGTAGTGTTTCTAAGAGAAGGTTGTGATATATAGTAATGTGTAATGTTTTAACAGTGAAGTAGTGTTTCTAAGAGAAGGTTGAGATATATAGTAATGTGAAATGTTTTAACAGTGAAGTAGTGTTTCTAAGAGAAGGTTGAGATATATAGTAATGTGTAATGTTTTAACAGTGAAGTAGTGTTTCTAAGAGAAGGTTGAGATATATAGTAATGTGTAATGTTTTAACAGTGAAGTAGTGTTTCTAAGAGAAGGTTGAGATATATAGTAATGTGTAATGTTTTAACAGTGAAGTAGTGTTTCTAAGAGAAGGTTGAGATATATAGTAATGTGTAATGTTTTAACAGTGAAGTAGTGTTTCTAAGAGAAGGTTGAGATATATAGTAATGTGAAATGTTTTAACAGTGAAGTAGTGTTTCTAAGAGAAGGTTGAGATATATAGTAATGTGTAATGTTTTAACAGTGAAGTAGTGTTTCTAAGAGAAGGTTGTGATATATAGTAATGTGTAATGTTTTAACAGTGAAGTAGTGTTTCTAAGAGAAGGTTGAGATATATAGTAATGTGAAATGTTTTAACAGTGAAGTAGTGTTTCTAAGAGAAGGTTGTGATATATAGTAATGTGAAATGTTTTAACAGTGAAGTAGTGTTTCTAAGAGAAGGTTTTAATATATAGTAATGTGTAATGTTTTAACAGTGAAGTAGTGTTTCTAAGAGAAGGTTGTGATATATAGTAATGTGTAATGTTTTAACAGTGAAGTAGTGTTTCTAAGAGAAGGTTGTGATATATAGTAATGTGAAATGTTTTAACAGTGAAGTAGTGTTTCTAAGAGAAGGTTGAGATATATAGTAATGTGAAATGTTTTAAAAGTGAAGTATTGTTTCTAAGAGTAGGTTGTGATATATATAGTAATGTGTAATGTTTTAACAGTGAAGTAGTGTTTCTAAGAGAAGGTTGTGATATATAGTAATGTGTAATGTTTTAACAGTGAAGTAGTGTTTCTAAGAGAAGGTTGTGATATATAGTAATGTGAAATGTTTTAACAGTGAAGTAGTGTTTCTAAGAGAAGGTTGTGATATACAGTAATGTGTAATGTTTTAGTAGTGTTTCTAAGAGAGAGTTGAGATATATATTAATGTGAAATGTTTTAACAGTGAAGTAGTCTTTCTAAGAGAAGGTTGAGATATATAGTAATGTGTAATGTTTTAAGAGTGAAGTAGTGTTTCTAAGTGAAGGTTGAGATTTATAGTACCGCGTTATGTTTTAGCAGTGAAGTAGTGTTTCAAACTATGGGTTTGGATGGTGGCATAATGGTTAACGTGTTTGCCTTACAAACACAAAGTGCAGAGATTGAGTCTTACAAAGAATAATTGGCTAGTCTTAAAATGTCTCACAGGGGCAGTTAGGCAAGTACTAACCAATGAACCTCAGAGAAGATTGCGATGTATAACAAAATGCAGGGTTATAACAGTGAAGTAGTGTTCCTTAGAGAAGGTTGTGATATATATAGTGATGTGTAATGTTTTAGCTGTGAAGTATTGTTTCTAACAGATGGGTTAGATATATAGTAATCTGTAGTGTTTTAACAGTGCAGTAGTGTTTCTAAGAGAAGGTTCAGATATATAGTAATGTGAAATGTTTTAGCAGTGAAGTAGTGTTTCTAAGAGAAGGTTGAGATATATAGTAATGTGTAATGTTTTAGCAGAGAAGTAGTGTTTCTAAGAGAAGGTTGTGATATATAGTAATGTGTAATGTTTTAGTAGTGTAGTAGTGTTTCTAAGAGAAGGTTGAGCTATATAGTAATGTCTTATTTTTAACAATGAAGTAGTGTTTCTAAAAGAAAGTTGAGATATATAGTAATGTGAAATGTTTTAAAAGTGCAGTAGCTTTTCTAAGAGAAGGTGACATATATAGTAAAGTGTAACATTTTAACAGTGAAGTAGTGTTTCTAAGACAAGGTTGAGATATATAGTAATGTGAAATGTTTTAACAGTGAAGTAGTTTTTCTAAGAGAAGGTTGTGATATATAGTAATGTGTAATGTTTTAGCAGTGAAGTAGTGTTTCTAAGAGAAGGTTGAGATATGTAGTAATGTGTAATGTTTTAGCAGTGAAATAGTGTTTCTCAGATAAGGTTGTAATATATAGTAATGTGAAATGTTTTTGCAGTGAAGTAGTGTTTCTATGAGAAGGTTGTGATATATAGTAATGTGTAATGTTTTAAGAGTGAAGTAGTGTTTCTATGAGAAGGTTGTGATATATAGTAATGTGTAATGTTTTAACAGTGAAGTAATGTTTCTTACAGAAGGTTGAGATATATAGTAATGTGAACTGTTTTAAAAGTGAAGTATTGTTTCTAAGAGTAGGTTGTGATATATATATATAGTAATGTGTAATGTTTTAACAGTGAAGTAGTGTTTCTAAGAGAAGGTTGTGATATATAGTAATGTGTAATATTTTAACAGTGAACTAGTGTTTCTAAGAGAAGGTTGTGATATATAGTAATGTGAAATGTTTTAGCAGTGAAGTACTGTTTCTAAGAGAAGGTTGAGATATATAGCAAACTTGGGAACACATACACAAACTCACAAAGTTCTCCAATTCAGGATGGTGCTGGTAAGTTGGCGCACACTGGTGAAAAATGGTAAATCCCGCTATGCAGCTCCGGAATAAATCAATCCTTTCTTATTCAAAGGTTATCCAAACAGTTGCCATGTTCAAGCATCCAAATGTAAATAGTGGACAAAAGGTAGAACTAAAACCAAACTGGACCAAACAGGGCCAGAAGTTTATTAAAACATTAAGCAACACGGTACAAAAATACTGCTTTTCGTCCTTTCACCATACAAAGACTTCTTCAGACAAATGGTTCTACACAAGAAACCAGCCTGTGTTATAAAGGCAATTTCAAATTCAAACTGTGCCCCTCCCCTGGTACAATCCGATGACCTCTCATTCCTGATCACAAAAGCATTTGTCATTTCCTCTTCTAGTTATACACCATTTCAGTATACACAATTCTTGCAAGAACAAAAATAAGGTTAAAACATTAAAATATTAAAATGAGTGAAAGTGCAATGGGTAAAAATACACAAAAGTAAATCCCCATTTCAAGTATAAACTCACTAAACAAGTATGGGTAATATGGACTATGAGAATAACAAGTCCAAACATACACATTAAAGCATTTGAACATTATGTCATTATGTAATAAGGAGGGGGGAGGGGGGGAGGAAGGGGGGGGAAGGAGGGGAGGGGAAACATATTTGCAACATAATGATGACATAATGATGAGTAACTCTGGTTTCTGTTGACTTCTAGCAGAATTTAGTACTGTGATGTATGAGAACCAGTCAATCATAAGACAATAAACATGAGACTTAAAGTAAACATTTTATAACAAAATATGCTGAAAATAAATGGTGAAATAGTAATATAAGTGTCACAAATATATATTATATGTTATGTGTGTATGTTGAAAATTAAAAATGAAGTGCATGTTCAAACATTATATGCTCTACCAAGTCTGCATATATCACAATAAGTGTCAGAAGTGAAATAGCCTATCTATTCAATGCTTTCAGTTTCAAAATACTGGAAATAGAATATTGCTCATTAAGCCCTGGTACTGAGCAGGCTCTTGTGCGAAGTTGCCACAACAGTTCTAGTCTCTCTAGAAGCAGGGGGTCCCCTCTATCATTGTGGACACATTCACCTATTACTCTAAAGCCAAAGGTATGATTCGAAAATGTCGCTGTGTGTCTAGCTAAAGCATTGGTCATGTTTCCAGTTCGAATGCTGTATAGGTGTTCATACACCCTTTCCCTCAGTCTCCTCTCAGTTTTTCCAATATAGAATGAGGGGCATGCTTTGCAAATAGCCACATATACCACATTCTTTGAATTACAATTAAATTTACCTTGGCTGATGTATTGCCTATTTCTCAGTGTAAAATGTTTACCTATGTCCATGTGAGTACAATACCTACACATATTGCATTTATTCATGCCTAACATAGATGGCCTACAATTATTCATTTTGCTTGTTTGCAAGATGCTCTTTATATTTGCTCCCTTCCTGTATACTATTTTAACTCTGTTTGGTAGTGCACTTGGCAGTCTCTCTTCGTCTAATAAGAATTTACAATTCTTGTTAATAATGTCCGAAACTTGGTAAGCGTCCAGACTAAATGTTGTAATAAAACAGAAATTATTAATATCAGTATGTTCCTCCCTATTAAGTGGTTCACTTAACATGTCACCTCCATTAGTTATGCTACTTAAATTTTCTCCCAAAAGTGGTATGTATATGTTTTTCATGCGTTTCAATGATACTTCCCTTATAAGTGCATCCACCAAAGAAGGAGGATATTTCCTCCTCAGGAACATGCCTCGCAACAATTCACACTCGAGGTCGAAATCAGTTTCCCTAGACACCATTCTAGCTGCCCTCACCAGTTGGCCTTTGACAACAGCTCTCTTTTGAGTCACGGGATGGCAGCTAGAATAGTGTAAAAAGGAGTTTGAGTATGTAATAATGTAATAATGTTTTAACAGTGAAGTAGTGTTTCTAGAAGAAGGTTGAGATATATAGTCATGTGTAATGTTTTAACAGTTAAGTAGTGTTTCTAAGAGAAGGCTGTGATATATAGTAAAGTGTAATGTTTTAGCAGTGAAGTAGTGTTTCTAAGAGAAGGTTGTGATATACAGTAATGTGTAATGCTTTAGCAGTGAAGTAGTGTTTCTAGGAGAAGGTTGAGATATATTGTAATGTGTAATGTTTTAACAGTGCAGTAGTGTTTCTAAGAGAAGGTTGAGATATATAGTAATGTGTAATGTTTTAGCAGTGAAGTAGTGTTTCTAAGAGAAGGTTGAGATATATAGTAATGTGAAATGTTTTAACAGTGAAGTAGTGTTTCTAAGAGAAGGTTTTAATATATAGTAACGTAAAATGTTTTAACAGTGAAGAAGGTTGAGATATATAGTAATGTGAAATGTTTTAAAAGTGAAGTATTGTTTCTAAGAGTAGGTTGTGATATATAGTAATGTGTAATGTTTTAGTAGTGAAGTAGTGTTTCTAAGAGAAGGTTGGGATATATAGTAATGTGTAATGTTTTAACAGTGAAGTAGTGTTTCTAAGAGAAGGTTGAGATATATAGTAATGTGAAATGTTTTAGCAGTGAAGTAGTGTTTCTAAGAGAAGGTTGTGATATATAGTAATGTGAAATGTTTTAGCAGTGAAGTAGTGTTTCTAAGAGAAGGTTGTGCTATATAGTAATGTGAAATGTTTTAGCAGTGAAGTAGTGTTTCTAAGAGAAGGTTGGGATATATAGTAATGTGAAATGTTTTAACAGTGAAGTAGTGTTTCTAAGAGAAGGTTGTGATATATAGTAATGTGAAATGTTTTAGCAGTGAAGTAGTGTTTCTAAGAGAAGGTTGGGATATATATTAATGTGTAATGTTTTAACAGTGAAGTAGTGTTTCTAAGAGAAGGTTGTGATATATAGTAATGTGAAATGTTTTAGCAGTGAAGTAGTGTTTCTTACAGAAGGTTGAGATATATAGTAATGTGAAATGTTTTAAAAGTGAAGTATTGTTTCTAAGAGTAGGTTGTGATATATATAGTAATGTGTAATGCTTTAACAGTGAAGTAGTGTTTTTAAGAGAAGGTTGGGATATATAGTAATGTGAAATGTTTTAACAGTGAAGTAGTGTTTCTAAGAGTAGGTTGTGATATTTAGTAATGTGTAATGTTTCAGCAGTGAAGTAGTGTTTCTAAGAGAAGGTTGATATAGCAATGTGTAATGTTTTAGCAGTGAAGTAGTGTTTCTAACAGAAGGTTGTGATATATAGTAATGTGAATGTTTTAACAGTGAAGTAGTGTTTCTAAGAGAAGGTTGTGATATATAGTTATGTGTAATGTTTTAACAGTAAAGTAGTGTTTCTAAGAGAAGGTTGAGATATATAGTAATGTGAAATGTTTTACCAGTGAAGTAGTGTTTCTAGGAGAAAGTTGAGATATATAGTAATGTGAAATGTTTTAACAGTGAAGTAGGGTTTCTTACAGAAGGTTGAGATATATAATAATGTGTAATGTTTTAACAGTGAAGTAGTGTTTCTAAGAGAAGGTTGTGATATATAGTAATGTGTAATGTTTTAACAGTGAAGTAGTGTTTCTAAGAGAAGGTTGATATAGCAATGTGTAATGTTTTAACAGTGAAGTAGTGTTTCTAAGAGAAGGTTGAGATATATAGTAATGTGAAATATTTTAAAAGTGAAGCATTGTTTCTAAGAGTAGGTTGTGATATATATAGTAATGTGTAATGTCTTAACAGTGAAGTAGTGTTTCTAAGAGAAGGTTGAGATATATAGTAATGTGAAATGTTTTAACAGTGAAGTAGTGTTTCTAAGAGTAGGTTGTGATATTTAGTAATGTGTAATGTTTCAGCAGTGAAGTAGTGTTTCTAAGAGAAGGTTGATATAGCAATGTGAAATGTTTTAAAAGTGAAGTAGTGTTTCTAAGAGAAGTTTGTGATATATAGTAATGTGAATGTTTTAACAGTGAAGTAGTGTTTCTAAGAGAAGGTTGTGATATATAGTTATGTGTAATGTTTTAACAGTAAAGTAGTGTTTCTAAGAGAAGGTTGAGATATATAGTAATGTGAAATGTTTTACCAGTGAAGTAGTGTTTCTAGGAGAAAGTTGAGATATATAGTAATGTGAAATGTTTTAACAGTGAAGTAGGGTTTCTTACAGAAGGTTGAGATATATAATAATGTGTAATGTTTTAACAGTGAAGTAGTGTTTCTAAGAGAAGGTTGTGATATATAGTAATGTGTAATGTTTTAACAGTGAAGTAGTGTTTCTAAGAGAAGGTTGATATAGCAATGTGTAATGTTTTAACAGTGAAGTAGTGTTTCTAAGAGAAGGTTGAGATATATAGTAATGTGTAATGTTTTAGCAGTGAAGTAGTGTTTCTAAGAGAAGTTTCTGATATGTAGTAATGTGTAATGTTTTACCAGTGAAGTAGTGTTTCTAGGAGAAAGTTGAGATATTTAGTAATGTGTAATGTAACAGTGAAGTAGTGTTTCTAAGAGAAGGTTGTGATATATAGTAATGTGAAATGTTTTAACAGTGAAGTTGTGTTTCTAAAAGAAGTTTGTGATATATAGTAATGTGTAATGTTTTAGCAGTGAAGTAGTGTTCCTAAGAGAAGGTTCTGATATGTAGTAATGTGTAATGTTTTACCAGTGAAGTAGTGTTTCTATTAGAAAGTTGAGATATATAGTAATGTGAAATGTTTTAACAGTGAAGTAGGGTTTCTTACAGAAGGTTGAGATATATAATAATGTGTAATGTTTGAACAGTGAAGTAGTGTTTCTAAGAGAAGGTTGAGATATATAGTAATGTGTAATGTTTTAGCAGTGAAGTAGTGTTTCTTACAGAATGTTGAGATATATAATAATGTGTAATGTTTGAACAGTGATGTAGTGTTTCTAAGAGAAGGTTGTGATATATAGTAATGTGAAATGTTTTAGCAGTGAAGTAGTGTTTCTAAGAGAAGGTTGAGATATATAGTAATGTGTAATGTTTTAGCAGTGAAGTTGTGTTTCTAAGAGAAGGTTGAGATATATAGTAATGTGTAATGTTTTAACAGTGAAGTAGTGTTTCTAAGAGAAGGTTGAGATATATAGTAATGTGTAATGTTTTACCACTGAAGTAGTGTTTCTAAGAGAAGGTTGTGATATATAGTAAGGTGAAATGTTTTAACAGTGAAGTAGTGTTTCTAAGAGATGGTTGAGATATATAGTAATGTGTAATGTTTTACCAGTGAAGTAGTGTTTCTAAGAGAAGGTTGTGATATATAGTAATGTGTAATGTTTTAACAGTGAAGTAGTAATTTTAAGAGAGGGTTGTGATATACAGCAATGTGCAATGTTTTAACAGTGAGGTATTGTTTCTAAAAGAAGGTTGAGATATATAGTAATGTGTAATGTTTTAAGAGTGAAGTAGTGTTTCTAAGAGAAGGTTGAGATATATAGTAATGTGAAATGTTTTAACAGTGAAGTAGTGTTTCTAAGAGAAGGTTGAGATATATAGTAATGTGAAATGTTTTAACAGTGAAGTAGTCTTTCTAAGAGAAGGTTGAGATTTATAGTAACGTATTATGTTTTAGGAGTGAAGTAGTGTTTCAAACTATGGGTTGGGATGGTGGCCTAATGGTTAAAGTGTTTTCCTTACAAACACAAAGTGCAGGGTTTGAGTCTTTCAAAGAATAATTGGCTAGTCTTAAAATGTCTCACAGGGGCAGTTAGGCTAGTACTAACCAATGAAACTCAGAGAAGACTGCGATATATAATAAAGTGCAGTGTTATAACAGTGAAGTAGTGCTTCTTAGAGAAGGTTGTGATGTATAGTGATGTGTAATGTTTTGGCAGTGAAGTAGTGTTTCTAACAGAAGGATTAGATATATGGTAATATGTAGAGTTCTAACAGTGCAGTAGTCTTACTGAGATAAGGTTGAGATATATAGTAATGTGAAATGTTTTAGCAGTGAAGTAGTGTTTCTAAGAGAAGGTTGAGATATATAGTAATGTGTAATGTTTTAGCAGTGAAGTAGTGTTTCTAAGAGAAGGTTGTGATATATAGTAATGTGTAATGTTTTAGTAGTGTAGTAGTGTTTCTAAGAGAAGGTTGAGCTATATAGTAATGTCTTATTTTTAACAATGAAGTAGTGTTTCTAAAAGAAAGTTGAGATGTATAGTAATGTGAAATGTTTTAAAAGTGTAGTAGCTTTTCTAAGAGAAGGTGACATATATAGTAAAGTGTAACGTTTTAACAGTGAAGTAGTGTTTCTAAGACAAGGTTGAGATATATAGTAATGTGAAATGTTTTAACAGTGAAGTAATGTTTTTAAGAGAAGGTTGTGATATATAGTAATGTGTAATGTTTTAACAGTGAATTAGTGTTTCTAAGAGAACGTTGAGATATATAGTAATGTGAAACATTTTAGCAGTGAAGTAGTGTTTTTAAGAGAAGGTTGTGATATATAGTAATGTGTAATGTTTTAACAGTGAATTAGTGTTTCTAAGAGAAGGTTGAGATATATAGTAATGTGTAATATTTTAACAGCGAAGTAGTGTCTCTAAGAGAAGGTTGAGATATATAGTAATGTGAAATGTTTTAACAGTGAAGTAGTGTTTCTAATAGAAGGTTACATATATAGTAATGTGAAATGTTTCATAGGTTCATAGGTTCATAAATTAGTACTAAGCTAACTGCCTTTGCGAGCCATTTTAAACCTAGCCAATTATCCTGTGTGAGACTCAAACCCTGCACGTTGTGTTTGTAAGGCAAACACCTTAACCATTAGTCAACCCTCCCACCCCTCCTTTAGCAGTGAAGTAGTGTTTCTAAGAGAAGGTTCAGATATATATAGTAATGTGTAATGTTTTAACAATGAAGTAGTGTTCCTGAGAGAAGGTTGACGTATATAGTAATGTCTAATGTTTGAGCAGTTAAGTAGTGTTTCTAAGAGAAGGTTGAGATATATAGTAATGTGTAATGTTTTAGCAGAGAAATAGTGTTTCTAAGAGAAGGTTGTGATATATAGTAATGTCTTATTTTTAACACTGAAGTAGTGTTTCTAAAAGAAGGTTGAGATGTATAGTAATGCGTACTATTTTTAGCAGTGAAGTTGTGTTTCTAAGAGAAGGTGACATATATAGTAATGTGAAATGTTTTAACAGTGAAGTAATTTTGCTAAGGGAAGGTTGAGATATATAGTAATGTGTAATGTTTTAACAGTGAAGTAGTGTTTCTAAGTGAAGGTTGCGATATATAGTAATGTGTAATGTTTTAACACGTAAGGCTTGCGCCGGGTTTCCGGCATATATATGGAGTAGTCGTGCCATATGCATATTAATGAAGGCACACAACCGCTACAGCCACGTGCATAGGAAATGTGTGCGAATGCAAGCTGCGTATTGAAGTTGCGCAGGGAGGCGTGTCAATGTCGGCCATCGAGGAGCAACCTAAACTGCTGAATATTATATTCCGCCTGCAATTGTAATCGCACCTATCAGTGTCCATGGAGACTGAAACATATGCAAAGCATGCAAGATAGTCCCTGCAAACAGAAAATGAAGAATCAAACATAAATGCACGGTAGGGAATAACGGGTCCCTACCCTTGAACAAATGACATGAAAACCGTGTGCCCATAGTCCAACGTAGTGTTGATAGCTATACCATGTGGAAGTGAAACATATCAGATGTTAGCGCGCCGCCAGTAGGTACGTCCAGTCCAACGGAGAGGGTCACCATCCGACCCATAATGTGAGGGAGGGAACATAGCTGTGCAGATGTGTCCATAACAAAATACACAAGGAGAAATGTAGATATAGGCAGTGACTGTATGTCCGAATCATATCCCACAAGCCATGTAATAGTCACATACAAAAGGTATGTCCGTATTTCACACACCAAATGTGATAGAAAATAGCATACGCATGTAAACAAAACAGAAGGAGCATATAAACAGCCATAACAATACGGACACGTGTAGGCCAAAAGGAACAGTATGATCTGTACCATCAACCAAGATTGCCACCTGTCCCACTTTGTGAGCGGCAGGCCCTCTGTGGGCAGATGTGTCCTGACACAAACATGTAAAAGTGGCAAATGTCCAGAGAATATAGGACATAATTCTTCCGTAGACGTCACGCAATAGTTGCATTAAACATATTTCACTGAATGTATATTACATAAATGTCATAACAAACAGAATAAGATGCCGAAATGCTACAAGAATAAGCTTAGATATAGGCAAAAATTGTAAGTTCTATTAGCCGAACTGACCGTGAGTATGTGTCGGCCTGTAAAATATGCTGTGTTCACCGCAAATGTCACAGTATAGTTGCCACCTTTTCAAATGGCCAAAGTGGGACATATTTGGTACAGACATCAGAGTTTACAGGCTGACACATACCCATGGCCAGTACAAAGGACAGAACATAACTGTTTTGCCTACAGAAAAGTGTATTCTTGTAGCATTTTAGTTGCTTATTCTGTTTCTCATAACATTTAGGTATTTCAGATACAGAATAACTGTTTAATGCAACTATTACATAAAATATAAGAAATAATTTTGTCAAAAAATCTCCGGACATTTGCCATGTTTACAATTACATGTCAGGACACAACTGCCCAAAGAGGGACTGTCCCTCGCAAAGTGGGACAGGCGGTAATCCTCTGTCACACTGTGGCCAATTGAAAAGGTGGAAACACAACCGTCGACTGTAGGGAGGCATTGTCCACAACAGTCGAACATGTGCAAGGAATAGCTTGGACATAGGAAAAGGTGCCATCCTACCAATGAGTACAACAGGCTGGCAAAATCCAGAAGGCTGCTGTATAATCCGAACGTGTATGTGACACAGTCGAACGGGTAGTACCCGGATACACCAACCAAGTAATGAAAGTGAAGTATGGGTGTGTACCTGTGTGCATGAGGTATAGCATGTGGAAAGCAAACATGGCAGGGTAGTCCACACAACCATAAAGGTACCCGACACATGTAGTGTAGTCTATGTGTAACTCTGGCCATGTCATGGGCCAACAACCAACGTAGTGCTCTATGGGGTGTGAGGAATTTGCGTGTGAGGGATGGGTGTTTAATGGTAAAGTCCTCAAAGCCGATACTGTGTCGTATGCAGAAAAGGTGAACAGGAGGTGTACAAGGGGTCAGTGGGTGAAGTGAAAAGAAACACAACCACATGTTGAAACAGCTGCAAGACAAGCAGACAGGCCATAGTGTAGAACACAATCCTGCAAACATATGAATATGGAAATGTACGATACAAATGTATAGATACGTCACCATCACATACCCACAGATGGGTCTTGATGGAACTGGCCATAACAAACGCAACACACCTGGATGCATAATGGCCTACCCAGCATACCCTCCATAACACACAACCTGCCACCATACCAGAACGTCCACCAAATCCAGCCGTACTTGGTCTACTGGTTTGTTGCAGACACAGTTACACACAGTGACCCCTATGCATATGTAGTAGGTATTGTCACCCTAGGCAGTGTCAGGATTGCAAACCATGTATCCCCTGCAGGTAAAACCCCCTGCACATTTTTGTGAAGCCACAAAAATCTTTGTTATCTAACTTGTTTTGGTCTACTCCAATTTTTGGGATATCCCTCATGGGATAACCAAATTGTGTAAATAGTAGAATGTGTATGATGACATGATGTCCATAGGGTTACCACCTGTCCCGCTTTGCGAGGGACAGTCCCTCTTTGGGCAGTTATGTCCTGGCAACAAATTGTAAAAATGGAAAATGTCCTGAGATTTTAGGACAAAATTATGTCCTATATTTTATGCAATAGTTCCATAAAACAGTTATTCTGTATCTGACATACCTAAATGGTATAAGAAACAGAATAAGCAACTAAAATGCTGCAAGAATAAGCTTTTATTTAGGCAAAAAAGTTAAGTTCTAACCTCTGTACTGACCGTGGGTATGTGTCGGCATGTAAAATCTGATGTTTGTACCAAAAATGTCCCACTTTGGCCATTTCAAAAGGTGGCAACCCTAGATGTCCAATCCAGTAGGTATCTGGACACAAGTCAGAACATGCAGTGGAGGTCCATTACACTGTTCAGCCCTAAGTGGGCATGCATAACCTACCACCCAGGTTAAAATACCTTCCCATGATGCACGTGTCCAGACATGAATAGGAGGGAGAATATAATGCACACATTTGCCAAGTGGAAAACGGCATGAGGGTGAGGAAGACACGGATGTAAACAGGTCAACCCTGATCAAGTGTGAGGGACACTGACTGTGTGCAGTCGTGACCGACCATACCTGTCAACCTGTGTGAGCAAGATATCTGGACAGAGCCATGAATATAAGTGAGACAAAGGTCCAAAAACAGGGACAATCTGTAAAGATAGCTCTTAAAAACATAGAATTTGATAGAATAACAGTTTGCACATTGGCATTAATGTCTGGAGTATGAAGTCTGAAACCCAATTGTCTGTCAGCACGTTCTGACTGCAGTCTTTAATGCTGAGCTACTGCTGTGCCAGAACACAACAGCATATTACAGAGGTCCGTGCCATACCACTCAACTGTCCGGATATTCACAGAATGACTAGGGTCACCACCTGTCCCACTTTGCGAGTAACAGTCCCTCTGTAGGCAGTTGTGTCCTGTGAAAAAAATCAAGACATAGCAAATGTCCTGAGAGTTTATTCCCTAATTTACTTCAATAGTCGCATAAAACGGTTATTTTATATATGACTCCTCAATATGTTATGTGAAGTAGCATAAGCAATTCAAATGTTACTAGAATAAACTATTATATGTACAAAAAAGGTTAAAGTGCTGTACTATGCATGGCTGTAGGTATGTTTTGTCCTTGAAAATCTGACATCTCCACAGAACATGTCCCACTTTGGGCATTTGAAAAGGTGGCAACCCTAAGAATGACCAGAGGTTCACCCCATAGTGTTGATGTGTGCCTCCGACAATCTGCACCAGTGTGGTAAATAGCTGAGGATTGATGTCACTAAATAATGAGAAATATCCTGAGTTTAAGACTCCACAACCTTCAGAAAAGTCATGCTAATGCAAAACCTATAGTATTCTATCAACGTTCTAAGCTTGTAAGAGCAATCATTAAAATGTGTCCCTAATTGTCACCCCATCGTGTAGGCTTTGCGCAGGTTTGGTGCTCTAAGAGGTTGAGAGGTATGGTCCGTACATATTTACAGGAACAGCCCTTCACACTTGTGTAATGTACAACTGCACACCTGTAGTCACTTTATGTGCAAAAATAATAATCCCCATATGACTGTATACAGGTAATAGTCAAATGTGAATGGGAACACCCCTCACCGCGGAGTATGGACTGTAACAACCCCACCCATAATATGTATTGAAAACAGAATAAGCTGCTGACAGGTGCCCAAACACCTGTGCCTATAAACACAGGTAATACATCAAAATAGGGAGATATTCCCTGTCCATATGCTTTGTCTGACATTTGAACTCGGCCAGGGAAGCTCCATTCACCAGATGGACAAGCCTAAACCCAAATCACTACATGAACACCCTGACAATCAAAGACCTGTATGTGGCTGGACTATATGCCTTGGTGTTCTGCATATCCTCGGAGTGATTAAAAATGCAGCCGGAGTTCACAGCAGTAGGCAATAGGGAATGTGTAATATGTAGTACTGCATTTTTCCCAGCAGGAGAATGGATGCCTGTGTTGTAGGTGAAGTGGTGAGGCATATGTTGATGTAGCTAAGTACTATGGGTATGCATATCAATGAGGGAGAACACCAATAGAATAGTGGTTCCGGCATCCGGCCAATGTGAATGCAGTCCCGGTTGACCTACGACCACTGAACATATAACTTGAAAGTGTAATGAATGCGTTTGTGCTGTACACACATTTAAATATGTAAAGGGGAACGTGTGTTTTGCAGCAGTCCATAAACCAGAATACAGATATGTAACTGTTACGGTCAGAATTATGAAAGTTCACGTAAGCACAATTATCTATGAAACATATGTAACCCGCAATATGGATATGCAAGTGCACCTGCGCGTGTGTAATCCACTCACAGAATAGAAAATGAATGGTGTTTTCCCCATGTTCTATGTACATGGCTCATACCTGTTAACCCTGTAAAGTACGAAACCGGACAAAGCCATGACAACAACTGGTACAAATAGGGACAATCCCCAGATATTGGCCTAACAAACATAGAAAGTGAATAGAATAGCAGGTGTGTCACTAGCATGGATTCTCTGAAGGGTATGAAGTCGTAACCTGAAATGTTTGTCATTATTTATCAACGTCAGTGTTACATGATATGCCACTAACTTGCCAGATAGACACAAGGTTATGAAAAACAGACCAAAGATAAGAGGCAAACAGCTGTACATGCAGTGGAAATCTGTACAGCTGAAAGGTATGATATGGAGATATATATATATATACACATATATCCACAGACATAAACCAACACAAATTATGAGATGAGGAATGTACAGACATATGTATATATATATATATATATATATATATATATATATATATATATATATATGTATATATATCTATACACACACAATACATGAATAGATATATACACAACAAACATATGTCCCTGTACATATATCACACATAAATAAATAGGTCATGGTATAGCTATTATGGATAGACAGACAGACATGCTTGAAAGGAGAATACACTGATGCTTTCCAAACCATTGCCCGGAAAGTACCAGTGTGACAGGGCCTGAAAGGTCTACACGTTAAACATGAATATAGGTGTCCTTTGCAGGACCCCAAAAATTGATCCTGTATGAAGGACGTACCATCATTGATGCAAAAGACGTCACAAGTGCAACTACGATATAGGTGTACATGCAACAGTAGCAGGTGCAAGGGTAATAACACATGGGTCGATAGAATGTATGACGTACGACCTGATATCCACAGAGTGGGGAGTGCTCGGAAGTGTCCTCACACTTTATTATTGCTCACATTAAACATGTCTAATGGGTACTGTGGAGGGGTGTCAGGTATGGGAATCATGGGTATGCAGAAATGGGCCAAGGTGCTGGTTGGCACAGATCTATTAGGTATGCCCCATGGGAGTGATCAATATACCTATGTGGGTATAGCACACGCCTATATTCTCCAAAAAGGTGCAACCCATTTACTGGATATTGTGTAAACCATTGGGGGAAGATGTAGGGACCTATATTAGTGTCATGTAGGTGATTATCATGGATGGACATGCGTACGACCAAGATGGTAACCATACCTGCCAAAATGTCAGAATAAGACAGCTGGACTAAGGCATAGTACACGAAAGACAAATAGGGACTATATTAAATATACCCCAGACAAAGTCAGAACGTTGATAGAATAATAGCGTAGTCAGGAATACGAATGTTATGAGAGTTAGTAATCACAAATGGGAGTGACAACACATGCCCTGTGAAAGTCAACGTGGAAGGTTAATAGACTCAAAAGACATGTGTCCCTCAGGGTGTCATGCAGTGTCACCGATACAGTGTCCAGTCCCCCATACTCGTACGTGAGCTCTGCCACTGACGGAAAGCGCAAATACTGGCGTACACGTAAGGTACATGATAGAATAATTAGTGTGGATAAGCACCTGTTGGCCTGTGTGAGGAATATAACCTTCTGGGTGGGTGTGTCCTACAATAGGAATGTAATGGCAACTGGCTTGTGATGGCACCATGTATTGTGTGTATTGGTGTAAGAAACTTGATTTACAGTATCAGAAACATACCTCGCAACTGTACAAATGTGCAGATGTATGCCTCGTATGTGTGGTGTGTTCTTCTTACAATCTGTACCTGTCTGTCAAAAACCTGAGAGTCAAAAACCTGAGAACTGACATCATTAAATAATGGTAAACATATGAGGTTCAGACCCCAAATCCCTCAGAAAGGTCATAGTAATGCAAAACCTATTATACTGTCAACTATCTATGTTTGTAACAGCAATATGTAGAATCTTCCCCTATTTGTCCCACCATCATGTTAGGCTTTGTACATATGTTATGCTCTAGGGGGTTGATAGGTATGATCAGAAACAGATACATGTCTGAGGAAACAGCATTATCGACCGCAAGATAACTCAGAAGGTATGAAAAGTGCTGCAGTAGGAAGTTCAGTATTGTCCACAGGCATGTGCTGACATGTCAAATGACACAGCAGTCTACATGAAGTACCTATAGGGTGTCACCTTTACCAGTGATGACAGTGGGACATACCCACAGCCATGCATACACCACAAATAGACATAGCACACAGCAAAGCCTAGGCCATGATACACGAAGCCTCCGGCATGTATGGATTGAGTGAGAGTACAGCAAGGAAAGATGACTGCCAGGCTATTCAGCAAACACCCGCAGGGGCGTGCAAGACCGCCCGTAATACCTAACATTGCCTAGGCCATGATACACGAAGCCTCCGGCGTGTATGGATTGAGTGAGAGTACAGCAAGGAAAGATGACTGCCAGGCTATTCAGCAAACACCGCAGGGCGTGCAAGACCGCCCGTAACACGAACATTGCCTAGGCCATGATACATGAAGCCTCGGCGTGTATGGATTGAGTGAGAGTACAGCAAGGAAAGATGACTGCCAGGCTATTCAGCAAACACCGCGAGGGCGTGCAAGACCGCCGTAACACGAACATTGCCTAGGCCATGATACATGAAGCCTCCGCGGTATGGATTGAGTGAGAGTACAGCAAGGAAAGATGACTGCCAGGCTATTCAGCAAACACGCAGGGGCGTGCAAGACCGCCCGTAACGAACATTGCCTAGGCCATGATACATGAAGCCTCCGCGTATGGATTGAGTGAGAGTACAGCAAGGAAAGATGACTGCCAGGCTATTCAGCAAACACCGCAGGGGCGTGCAAGACCGCCCGTAATACGAACATTGCCTAGGCCATGATACATGAAGCCTCCGTGTATGGATTGAGTGAGAGTACAGCAAGGAAAGATGACTGCCAGGCTATTCAGCAAACACCCGCGGGGCGCGTGCAAGACCGCCCGTAACACGAACATTGCCTAGGCCATGATACATGAAGCCTCCGGCGTGTATGGGATTGTGAAACAAACACCGCGGGCGTGTTGCAGAACCCGTAACACGGACATTGCTGAGGCCATGATACGGAAGCCGGCGTGTATGGATTGAGTGAGAGTACAGCAAGGAAAGATGACTGCCAGGCTATTCAGCAAACACCGCGAGGCGTGCAAGACCGCCCGTAACACGGACATTGCCTAGGCCATGATACATGAAGCCTCCGGCGTGTATGGATTGAGTGAGAGTACAGCAAGGAAAGATGACTGCCAGGCTATTCAGCAAACACCGCGAGGCGTGCAAGACCGCCCGTAACATGAACATTGCCTGAGCCATGATACATGAAGCCTCCGGTGTATGGATTGAGTGAGAGTACAGCAAGGAAAGATGACTGCCAGGCTATTCAGCAAACACGCAGGGTGCAAGACCGACCGTAACACAAACATTGCCTAGGCCATGATACATGAAGCCTCCGGCGTGTATGGATTGAGTGAGAGTACAGCAAGGAAAGATGACTGCCAGGCTATTCAGCAAACACCCGCAGGGCGGGGCACGACCGGCGGTAACAGGAACATTGCCTAGGCCATGATACACGAAGCCTCGGCGTGTATGGATTGAGTGAGAGTACAGCAAGGAAAGATGACTGCCAGGCTATTCAGCAAACACCGCAGGGGCGCAAGACCGCCGTAACACGAACATTGCCTAGGCCATGATACCGCGAAGCCTCCGGCGTGTATGGATTGAGTGAGAGTACAGCAAGGAAAGATGACTGCCAGGCTATTCAGCAAACACCCGCAGGGGCGTGCAAGACCGCCCGTAACACGAACATTGCCTAGGCCATGATACATGAAGCCTCCGGCGTGTATGGATTGAGTGAGAGTACAGCAAGGAAAGATGACTGCCAGGCTATTCAGCAAACACCGCGGGTCGTGCAAGACCGCCCGTAACACGAACATTGCCTAGGCCATGATACACGAAGCCTCCGGCGTGTATGGATTGAGTGAGAGTACAGCAAGGAAAGATGACTGCCAGGCTATTCAGCAAACACCCGCAGGGGCGTGCAAGACCGCCCGTAACATGAACATTGCATGGACAATGTTGGGATTTGCAACATACCCCATTTGTATGTGTAAGCTATGCAAATGATGTAATTACGTGATACATGAAACAGTTAGCTGTCCGTGCAAGAGCAGAGTTATGTGCAGAAATGTACCCAGATGTTATGCGACTAACATTCTGCATGTTGCTAAATGGAGCAATGATAACTGCAAATACAGTATGAATACAGTTGAAGAAACATGCCAATGTCCAAGTACAAGGCCAGTGGCAGCTTTGTCCATTGGATATCAATAAACCAGTAGTTGTCCTCCCCCGATCCCTGGTGTGGAAGCGTAGTGCAGCGCCACGAGAACGTGCTGTGCTTCAAAACAAGACATATGTATAATATGCATACAAAATGTAGGTTTAGTTAGATGTTAGTACGCCATGCAGATGAATGGCAGGCTGGAGACAACATGGCTACTGCGTACTGGTTCTTATGTGTGGAAGCGTTCTGTCACAGATGTAATGAAGCATTTGTAGGCAATGTGAGGTAAGTGAGGCTGAGGATAGTGAATCACAACATGTCATGCCATATGGGCCAAGCCTCTACAGTGTACTGTAGGTTAAGGGGACTATTAGAGTAGAAGATAGGTGGCAACATGAGTGTGTATGTATAAAACACTGTAACCTCACTGGAGCAGTGTCACATGTGTGCTCTCAGTACTCAGTGGAAGAGGCGTGTCATGAGCTATCCTAGGGAACGTCAGGAGACTGACGGTGTACGCCATGGATACCACCGATGTGACCTGCAAACCTGCCCACAGTGTGTCTGCGCCCGTGCGCACCAGTAAGCCCGAGTAAGCATGTGTGCGCGCATGTTAGCCCATGTGCGTGTGTGGAGTGTGGAAGAACGACTAAGCTAGTGTACGAATGGTGAAGCCCGTGTAATGTCGTGTATGCATTTGTAAGCATGTTTACATGTGTACTACACACATCACACACGTACTGCACACACAGACACACATGTTGCCAATACTACACACATCAGTGAAATGGTACATGAATGGAGAATACATCATCAGAAGTAACAGTGCTGTAAACTATGCTACAGAGATGGTCATAGCTGCAATGCATCATGCCTGCTGATATACACCTGGAAGTAACACACTGTGTTAACAGCATGCTAACATCAATACAGTGGAATAAAGCCACCGTGTGCAGCAGCACCAGGTTAGTCAGATCCTGCATCAATGTTACACATCACAGGTGGTGGCACAGGTGACATCATATGCACAGGGTGTGGTGTTAACATTTCCAGACCTGTCATTGAGCAATCCAATGTACACGTAGGTGTGTGTGTGTGAGGGACAATGGTTATTGCATGGCCCAATGGTGGTGTAATGGGTTTGTGTATGTGATAGCCGTAGCTGTTTGTGGTAAGTGTGTGTGTCTGCATATACACAGGTACAGCATGTGTCAGCCATATACAGGAGGTTGTGGGACAGTCACAGACCGTACCTGCTAGGCTGTAGAGATCCCCATTACTGGCCATGGACACCCCTCCATGCATCCAACACAACCCAGTCCTGCACCTGTCAATGTATACACATACAGTCCTAGGATCTGTACCACAACCTGTGGATAAACGTGAGTCTGTAATGTTAACCTGAGGTGCATAGAATTGTCTGTTACTACAGATGGATATGAGCCATACACACACTCCAATGTAATAACCACTGCTGACTGTTGCCAAGATCTGCATACAACCATTCAAAGGTGCTGTACTAACATTGTTTCCAATGCCCGTGTAATACCCAGCAACACAATAACTGGTCACTACACATGTATAACCCACAATCACTACAGCACACAGGTCCCCAGGGATTACCTCAGTGTCACTGCTCGACAGAGGCACAGCAAAATAATGGGTATAGTTCCCCATACTAAAGGGGTGGCGTAAGCCACAAAACTATGGGCTAGGCTTGTAAATGCCCTTGGGCAGATAGCCTAGTATGAACCTATGAACCTATGAACCTATGTGCACTATCACAGAGCCATAGCAGATGTACATACATCCAAGGTGCTAACGTACAGATAATGCAGCACATTCAAGAGTGATAACCTCAACATACATATCTATATACAATATACATTTTACATATATATATATATATATATATATATATATATATATATATATATATATGTAGATAGATACATACACACACACACACACACACACACGTGGCAGGGTTGGGAGCAGAACACAAATGTAACCACTGTACCACACGAAAGCATTACACAGTTACAGAACGTGCTACCATGATCAGTGGATCACATGATTCACACAGGCACACGTCTAGCCTGCAGACAGCAGCATCAAAGGCAAAGACGCCGCACAGATGTTATGGAGCATGAATACTGTAAAAGCAATGTACTGTTGTCATGCAGCTGGAAACAGACACACACACACACACACACACACACACACACACACACTTGGCAGGGCTGGGAGTCAAACATGCACCTAACTACCCTAACAGACTACAGCATGATGCATTTACAGAACGCGCTACTGAGATTACTAAGCACAGCAGTCACAGAGGCAGACATCTAGGTGCATGTCATCATCCGCAAAGGTAAAGACGTCGGTAGGAAACTTCTGTGGTGTGAGGCGTCTAAAAGCAAGACTGAGTCCCCAGGCGGATGGGAGCATGCGCGCAAACACACACACACACACACACACACACACACACACACACACACACACACACACACACATACACACACATACACACACACACACTTGGCAGGGCTGGGAGTTGAACATACACCTAACTACCCAAACACACTACAGCATGACGCATTTACAGAACATGCTACACACACACACACACACACACACACACACACACACACACACACACACACACACACACACACACACACACACACACACACACACACACACACACACACACACACACACACACACACACACACACACACACACTTGGCAGGGCTGGGAGTCGAACATACACCTACCTACCCAAACACACTACAGCATGACACATTTACAGACTGCACTACCGAGATTACTAAGCACAGCAGTCCCAGAGGCAGACATCTAGGTGCGTGTCATCATCTGCAAAGGCAAAGACGTCGGTAGGAAACTTCTGTGGTGTGAGGCATCTAAAAGCAAGACTGAGTCCCCAGGCAGATGGGAGCATGCGCGCAAACACACACACACACACACACACACACACACACACACACACACACACGCACTTGGCAGGGCTGGGAGTCGAACATACACCTAACTATACTAACACACTACAGCATGACGCATTTACAGAATGTGCTACCGAGATTACTACACACAGCCGTCCCAGAGGCATACATCTAGGCGCATGTCATCATCCGTACTGACAAGGATGCCGACAGGGATTGTATAGAGAGTGATCAGTCTGAAAGCATACAGACATATTACTGTCCCATGGTACACGTAGACAAACATGGCAACGTAAGATTTACAGTGCACCACGACAACATGGCATAGTCACAGGATGCCCCACAGATAGTACACCCTTCAAGATAGTCGCAAAGTGTGTACTCAGTAGGTATCCATGTTGAAAATGGACATCTGTTGCCTGGATGACCACCATGGCAATACAGGATGTCAACGGCCATGCACAGAGGGACATCACCGACACAAGGTGTCACTGGGCATGGCCACACACTTAGTAATACACATCCGTTTGGACTGTACTGTGTGTCGATCTACACAACGGCATACTGGGCATGCTCACACACTTAGCAGTTGCAAATGGCCGTCATGCATGCAGACAGAGTCTTAACTCACAACGGCTCAGTTGGGACTGTCATGTGTGTCCATCTACACAACAGCGTACTGGACATGCTCACACACTTAGTTGCTAAGGGCCATCTTGCATGCAGACGGAGTCTCAACTTGCAAGGGTTCAGTTGGGACTGTCATGTGTGTCCATCTACACAACAGCATACTGGGCATGCTCACACACAGCAGTTGCAAAGGTCCGTCTTGCATGCAGACAGAGTCTAGACACGGAAGGGCACAGTAAGGTATAACTGTCCCCACGCACAGAGCAGTCACACACATGCAGTGACCAGTACACACTCAGCTGCCATCACAGCTGTCACAGGTACAGATCCCAGACGTACACATCGCAGTCTATACTGTAGCCCCGAGACATCACCATGTTGTTGCTGCAGCAGTACACAGCCATACATTCCCACAACACTGCGACACATGATCAGTGGACTGTACAGAGGTCTACAGCAACTGTGCATGGTACACATGTACTGACAGGGTTCCAACAGGTGTTATGCATTGCAAGTATACCACTATACATAACCAGGTCAGCTCAAGACATACCAGGGGCCCCGGGTCTTACACAGTTGTGACAGATGAGTGTTGCTGTACACCAACGAACACACATGTTTGGATATGTCAAACATGTGATTGTAGTGGATGTGTGCATGGACCACACACACAACACATATGTACATAGCTAAGTCTTTGCTGTGCCCCATGCAGAACAGTGGCCTAAGCAATCATACTCATGCAAATGGAAGGTGGGTCCATGTCTGTTGAATGCTCACAGTACAGAAGGTAGCAATGTTGATGGAGGACACATTCCCCTGTAGTAGTTGCCCATGACACCCGTGATATCATACCACAGTCCATGTGTTATGTATGTCAACACACATGTCCACCAATAGCAATGCATACAAACATGGCTACAGGAGACACATGTAGGACCAACGCACATGTACAATCTGTACTGTGCATGCAGCAACCATGCATGTGCAGTGGCCAATGCCCATAACACAGCTGTGCCTAACTACAACATGCAGTTGCAATGCAGCCCCATCATTGACACCTGTATATGATGACATACAGACAGTACAGTTGGGTGTACATCACGTATGGAGGGATATGAGTACATAAAGTGGTGATCCACTTGTGTAGATGTATGTGTGCCAGGGATGGCTCACAGGTGTGTCACACGCCACCCTACCATGCCATGTGCAAACAGTACGCTATGTCACTGTTACTTGATGGTGATGACTTAACACATACACAGAGGTCTGGTGTAACCAACTGTATGTCACATGACACCTGTATTACTGACATCCTCCCGTGTGCACATAGCCACACAATTGCCAGACATAGCATTGGTACACATACTGCAGACAGTATCACTGCATGTCTATCAAATGGATCATCATACGGCAGGTGTATCATTCCCAGCACTGCCATGTGTGTCCACTTGTGTGACCACACATGCCACATATGGTGGGGACTACGTCCCAGATGTAACACATCCCTGTACACCGTTGTAGAGATCTGTACATACTGCAGTGTGGAAAGCATGAGGTCGGCAGGTGTGGTGCATCACACACATCAGCTATCCGTACACACATATCTGGTCACCACAGTGTGTGTGTGTAGGAATGTATGTATGGCTGTCTGGTGCTTGGTGAGGGTGTATGCTACTATACTGTAGAAGCAGGATCAGTAACCCCTCATGGTGATGCAGTCTCCTACCCTGTTGATGCCATCAGTCCCAGCCATACTGGATACCTGTGCATGTCCCTTCTCTGTGCCACATTGTGTGGGTGCAAAGTACTGTGAGGGTGATGACCACATAGGCAAGGGTCCACACCTGAACACTATGGGGTGTGTTATAGTGCTGTAGACCCCGTGAATGTGGCATGTTCCTGTACTGTGACAGGGTATTACTGCTACACAGTGTGGCCTCATGCTATCAGGTGGCCTCTAACGTCATCATTGGCCTGACCGCTGTGTACAACCCCTGCACCATGTCAACATACCTGTAATGTTTCCTGGTATGTCTGTCACATCTCTGTCCACTGTAGCCTGTTCAACTGACCACGTGCTTCAGGTGCAGCATAGGTGCGGACATCTGTGTCATGTTCGGACATGTGTGTCATGTTCGACTGTCCAACAGTCAGGTTGAGGGTACGTTTAGCATGCTTATATTGCCATATGTGCCTGTGAGTACTCCACAGTTACACATGGGGGACTGCAAACACTGCTACCTGTAGGCACATGCCAGTACACCATAGGAGAGAACCAGGGCATCATTACCAACATGCTGTTACTGTTGTAACTGAGACACATACTGTGAACATACCACAATGCATGCTGCACCTGGACTACATGGTATGACTGGTGCATGTTGACAGTACACCACTGATGTCACATACACATCTCTCAGTATTCACACACGTGCAATGCAACATACACATCCCTCAATATGCATACACAAGTAATGTTAGATACACCACTCACATCTCAGTATTCACACATGACCAATACAACATACACATCCCGCAATATGCATACACAAGTAATGTTAGATACACCTCTCACTATTCTGTTCACCTTGTGCATCAGACCATATGAGCATATCCCTGCACCGATGGTGTGGATGACAGGGATGCGGTACAGGCTTCATCATATGCACAGGGTGATACTGTTTGCCAGGGGCATAGGCTGCACCAATGGATGACATCATGTGTGCGGGTAAGGGCCAGTGATTTGAATGGACATGTGTTCCATATGCATGTGGGTATTGTGGAGCCCTACAGTTGTGTTTGCTGTGTGCGTGTATGTGTGCACACAGTTCTGTCATTTGTGAGGCCTACACAAGGGTATTATGGACAGCTCCAGATTGTACAGACCAGGTTGTACAGCTCACTGTGACCGGCCATGGCCACGTGTCTTGTGCCTGCCAGAGGTTGCACGGGCACTACCAGGCAGAGGTAGAGAATGGCTACTGTCTGACGACACATGGCCACTGGAACCATGTCCCTGCCAGGAACGTTCAGGGCCACATCCACGTGGCCTGCTGTGACCTGGTGTGGACATCGCAGCACCAGCTGCGCTGCTATTGCTACCGGCACTATGGGAGCGTCCATGTGAGGTGGTACACTCCCGGTGACCTGCACTAGGTGGTGTAGCTGGCCTACGTCCATGTGTCCTATGCCTCACCCCTACCAGATGTTCCAGCACAGACAGCTCACGCTCGCGGGTTGCCATGCCACGGTCGAGGATTCTGACCATGTCACCCAATCGCCTGTCCAGAACATCAGCAAGCTGCTGTTGAGCACCTGCCAATGCCTGGATGTTGTTGTTTAGGGTACTGATAGCAGCCCTCTGCAGCCTCTGCCCTTCTCTGTTCTGCCGTTCGGCACGTGCCTGTGCCGCCATTACAGTCTGGAACATGCGTCTGGTGATCCCAGCTGCTGCGCTATGTCCTGCAGGTGCATGTCTGCCAGAGGTCCTCCTACGGGCAGCACCAGCCACATGCCTGTGTGGCACATTTGCAGGCAGTATACTGCCACCATGGTGTGGAGACACACCTTCCGTAGCCACCACACATTCCTGTTCAATGCTAACAAACGCTGACTGTCCTTCCTCTATGGCCACTGTAGATGCGGTATGTGTTGGCAGCTGAACTGTGTGCGGGGAAGAGGGGGACATAGCTGGGATGGCAACCGTTGGCACAGATTCTGCCCCTGACATCCCTGCCTGTACCTCGTGCATATGTTCATCACTGCTAGCATCTGTGGGGACACTATCAGATGAACCACAGGAGGGTAACGTACCTACATCACCTGTGAATACAAAGAAATACTGTAAATTACAATAGACACACACACACACTGACTGACACACACACACACACACACACACACACACACACACACACACACACACACACACACACACACACACACACTGACACTGACACACATGACACACCATGCATGTGAGATGACAGATGGCATGCAGCATGCTTGTGATACAGCTGACAGCATGCAGCTCAGACATCAATAGTGTTTGTAAGCATACCCCCTGGAATGCACACTACAGCAGGCAGGTGTCATATCATTATCCATGTAATTCACACGATCATGGTAGTATGCATGCATCCCCGTGATACACCATGTGGACCAGAACAGGATAACAGTACACATGGCTGATGTGACCTTGGCATGTAATCTGCTGACATGTTCATTAACATGCATGCATGCCTGACACAATGGTGTTGTGACACATGTACAGCATTGTACTAGGTATCACATTGCTGTGTTGTCCATATTCCCTACAGATAGAATGCATGTTGAGCAAATGTGCATGGGCATGGTAGGAGACTGGGCCATCTACATTGCTGTACAGTGTGATGTACAGACACTGTGCCATTGCATGACATCATGAGGCATTTATATTGCTAAACAGTGCATGTTATGTACACATTGCATATCCAGAACTGCATGCATACCCATGACATACCTGTGAATTGTGACCTACGATGGTGAGGTGTATACATACCCAACCATGCTGTGTCAAGTGACAGGTCACTGGAGGACATACAGATGACACCCCTACATGATGACTACAGAGTGTTAGCTGCCTGGCATCCATGTCCACACATAGCAGACCTGGCACACATGGTGCACAGCTAACAGTGATGTCCTACGGCAGGGGGGAAAAGTACAGTTTCTGTGGCCTGGTGTCACTGTGAGTGGAATCTGTGAAGGTGACTACCGTCATGCTATGACGCAGACATCATGTTCAACACATCTTATGAGGTACATGTCACCGACACCTCCACTAGATGTGCACAGGCATTTATGATGTGCAGCGTACCACATCACCTGTACAATCGGTCTAGTATGGCTGTACTTGGACCATGTGTGGACAAAGTGGGACAGGGTGTATCCACATCCCATCTTCTGTGTGGCTACATGTCTCTGGCCATCCCTCATGGCCATGTGTGCACGTGTTGGTCATCTATATGATGGCCATGTATCACACATGTCTGTGTTATCCCATATGATGTACACCCATAGATGTTGGTTATGTCACCATCCACAGGGCTATGCAGACAACAGGTGTATGTGTGGGATGTGGGGTATGGGTTATGGGAAAGTGTGACAATATTGCAACCAAAACGTTACGTGTCTCAGACATGTCGGATGGAACATCACAATGTGTGAAACCATTGCAGGGGCATATAACACAATGGTGACACCTGTGGTCTGCTCATATCACTGCTGACTGTGCGGTACTGGTTTGTGTACCACACATTTTGTTCCACTGTATAGTACATATGCCTCCATTGTAGAACACCTCCACCGTTGTATGCAAAGCTGGACACACATGTAGCAATGACAAATACTGTAGTTTCATGTCTGTGTATCATTTCAGTTGTATATATTGCACATGGGTGCCCTGTGTGGATGATGGGTGATGTGACCTGTATATCCATGTATTAACTGGCCACATGGCGAATAGATCTATGCTTTGACATGCCTGATACCGATGATAGACTCACCTGCAACAGACTCTTGTCTGTGCGGCACACCAGAGGTACCTGTATAGGGTGACACAGCAGTATGAACATTATCCATGACTGTATGACAGCCACAGGGTGCACAGTGCAGGTTTACACATTTGCCTGTACAATAGCATATAGTCAGCACATGTGTGCATACCATACCTCTCAACCTATTTTAACAATAAATGTGGACAAAGCCTACTATGATGGGGGACATATAGGGACAACTGTGACATATTGCTCTTACTAACTTGGATATTTGATAGACCAATAGGTTTGCATGCACATGGGTTTGACACAGAATGTGCAGTCATAAACACAACTGTATGTCATCATTTAATGGCTCCATTCCTCGGCTATTTGCCAGAAAGGGACAGATATTAAGGGGAACACACCGACAATATGAGGCAGACATCTGGACATCCTGCAAATATCCGTACAGTTCAGAGGTATGGTGCATACACAGGGTAGCATAAAGCATGTGAGCCCAAATACCTTGCATATGTTGTTACATTACATGATGTACACTGACACAGCACATATGTGGGATATACTGGCCATATATTCAGTACTGACTTACCAGGCAACTCCAGGCCCATTGGTTGAGAGACACCCACCTCCACAATGGCAGCTTGTGTTTGTGGTGGCTGTTCCGAGGGTGTTCCCAGACTGGCCAGTAGCTCCCCTATGTGTGTGAGTGGAGGCTGGGTTGGTGGCCCACCACCCATACCACTTTGTTCTCTGGCGATTGCAGTGGCACACTGTTTTGCATGATGTATGAGGTCTGTGCAGTGTCTGCGCACCTGCTGGTAGGTGCGGTTGTGGCTGCCCACTTCGTTGACCCTCCTGTGAAGATCCTGCCACAGGTCATCCCGCTGCTGTATATGCTGTGGCACATGGCTGAATAACACCTCGTAGTTCTCATGGAGATATGGTATTATGACATCATCCTCCTGTCGGCTATATGCTGGTAGGTGTGTGCGCGGCATTATCTGTAAGACATGATGAAGGTGGCAGGTCACATTTACAGACATGTACAGTGACACTGATGCACATACATTCTAGTACATAAACACAGTTATCTTTGCAAATCAACATGACACTAACACGGCTGGCATGTATGTGTCCCACACATGTAACACCCAGTATGCATTGGATATCATCGCTATATATGTGTGTCACCTCATTAGTGTTCCTACTGCATGTGATGTCAGTCTCCATGTGGACATGTCTGTTTGCATGCAGTGGTGTTGTTACCTATCTACCCATGCCTGATGTATCCACGGTAATGCGGATGACCTACATGCTGTGGATATGTCACATATCAACACAGACACAGCCTTACTGGACTTGGGCAGTGACAATGCACCAAGTATGCATGGAAACCTGTACATGCATCTGTTTTCCATAGACAGCTACACTGCACTGTGCAGCTGTTCAACATCCTGCCTCGGATCACCTGTGTTGCACATGTGATAGACATGGGACAATGGCTAGTTGGACGTCATTCGCAGGTAAGGTTATCAGCTATAGCATGTACGGGCTGGGTTTCCTAGCTGTATCCGACACCCATTACGCCACCACGAGGGGCATCAGTGACACATTACTGATCCAGATAGATGATACTACATCTACCATTATGGCCATCACACCATGTATGGCAGGGGTGCTATGTGCAGCTATGTGGACAGGGCTGCATGGTATGGTGGGAGTATGTCACAGGTATGGCACAGGGATCTGTCCAGCATGTGGCCATCCTAGTTGTGGGATGGTGGATGTTCATGACGTATGTCTTTCAGATCAGGCTATGGACATGTACATTGTCTAACAGCATAGTGTGGCATATGTCTGTATGCAAGGTGGATAGCATGCTGCATACTGGAGGTGAGTATTGTGGAGGCTGGTATTGGCCATCCACGCATGGGCCCTACCCCTGGAGGGTGATGTGTATTCCAATATTGGTCACACGGGTGCTGTATATACCTGTCCAATGATCTCTGTGCTCATGGATACCACTCTGTCATGTCATGGGTACCACGGATGACTACCTAAAGGGCCAGGGAGATGTCTCCAGCTCAGGGAGGTGTACTACACTACACCATCCCTAACACAGTGTCCATACTGTTGACCACAGCCTAGGTGTTTCTTAATGGGTACGGGGGTATTCCCCTAGTGGTGTCATTGCTGATATCATCCACCAGATTGTGCACATATGTCACATACATCACACATACAGCCCATTCTGTATGTTGTTCACAACACTGTGACAACAATTGCCCATAGGCCATTCACATCTTCACATACTCAGATGGCTGACATTTGTCTGTGTGGTATGGGCTACAATGCGGGTGGGGTACAACACATTAACCCTGGTTTACTGTAGCTGACACCGTGTGATATGCACATGTCACTGTAGCACCTTTGGTAGTTGTGAGTCTGTCAACAGGCCAGTAGTAGAACACTCCTGTGACATACACAGGCATCTGAGCCAAACATCCGTACTGTCTTGTACATCTGTTCTGCTAACATCTACATTGATAATGGTTCATGGACCTGCAGACCATACCCGGCAGTGTTCTACTGCGGTGCCACCAATCATGACTGTTGTCAACACTTGTGGGTTGATATTATACAACACCCTATCTGTAATGTATGGGCATGCTCAGCACTTGTTCAGAGCTTTTTGGCACGTTATGAGCTACTGCTTAGTTTAGCACCCATTTCACACCAGTCCTCACAGGTACACTGTCTGGCCGTACATTTCCAGCTTGATAACTGTACAACAGCTGTCGTACACACATCACTCACATACCTCGTGAGACATGGTGGTTTCTACAGCCTGTCCACCTGCCACGTACCACTTATATACAGGCATGTCCAACTGGCACATACCAGTGCTACTGCCTGTCACTATGATGACTATGTTGTACATGTGGCAATAGAGCTATTCTCATGTCTACAGTCAATGCACACCTCCCATCATACAACAGTACAGCCTGTGGGGGATGCACATATGCAGCCCTGCTGGAGGTTATACTGTCACCAACCCTGACTGCACCTGACAGTCATGTGGGTTTGTGCAACATTGGCAGCGCAACCCACACATCACATGGTCCCACATGATCCCCACCACAGGCCACACATATGGAGACACCTTGTACAGTACCCCTCCATACCCTGTGTGGGCACCGACGACAGCCCACATTGCCAAAGACAACCACACCAACCTATGGCCCACAGACATGTGTGCCCATCACATACAGCCAATAGGGTGTCATAACATACACAACACACCTGTCTTAGGCGAGTGTCAGCAGTCACACTGCTGTTCCACTCAGCAGGCTACAGAAGGCGATAGTCACTTACATCCTGCTGTCCAGTAATTGGTTCTGCAACATAACCTATGCACACATGCCACAAGTCAGCAGGTACGATGTGACTCCCCTTCCATGTTTGTCTGACTGAAGTTGTCACTCAGGGCACAGACTACGTGTGCAGGGACATGCAATAGCCCACCAGTGTTGTCGCCCTGATGGTGTGGTCCACGCCCTGGGAAGCATTTTGCGGTCATCCGGACCTGTTACCACTGTACTACGAATGACTGTGTCACTCCTAACAGTTGTAAATGCTTCTGCTGTCATTCCACAGGCATCTAGTATACATCCACTTTGAGAGACCCGGCCAAACAACATGATGCTGTGGCACAGTTGACCTGCACCTGTCAGCCCTGGGAGTACGGATCACATGTTGGACTCTTGCTGCTTTTATACTGCCTGTCTTGCACAGTGTCCAGTAACAGTCACCACCAGAACAGGAACTGGCTAGCGAAGCATGTGGTCGTGTCACACAATGCTTGACATCATCCTCTGTGATGCACGCAGGCAAGGCACACCTGATACTGCACCACTGCAATATTTCTGCAGTGACTGGGACCTGCCTCTTGGCTCTGCAGACCACACCTGCAATGACTGGGTATAGACAGACCGTACCTCTCAGGCACATACCTGGACTGGCACACCCACAGCTGAGGTGTCCCCATATTCCACTATGTTGTACACACATCCCGGCTGGTTACTTTGCACAATGCATCACAGATGCTCCACGTGCATATAACTGTGTCTGGAACTACTGCTGCTACTAATGTGAGAGGGACAGTAACCCACACTTAACTGTGATAGCCGCACATGTACTGACACATTAGGCATACACTGTGCGTGAGTCATAACCTCCGCTCAGCTGGTTCGACCCATACACCACCTCCAAGACCAACAGTATCCTTGACATGGACACCACTAACATGTGACTGCTGTTCCACACCTGCGGTTATCCCCTCATTGGTGGAATCTGAACATCTGCTACCCACACTTGTTAGCCACATACCGGCACCACACACTTCACGGCATACACAGTAGATGAGTACTACAACACCAACTACAGATGTCGTATGACAGCGGTAGTTGTTGTCGTGACACACGTGCAGGTGGACAATGCACATGCAAATGCTGAGACATACCCCAGTGCACTTCAATGGCACGTACATGACAATGTGGTTCATGCTGTTCCACACAGAGCCATGCTGGTACACACCAGAATACAGACTACACTCTGGGGGTGCAGTCCCACGGACATACTTTACAACAACAGGTGGGGGCTGTTACACAGTGGTGTACATTCCCATGGGTGGGGTGACTCACTGGTCAGCCTCGGTAGGGCCACAGGATCCCACATCACATACTCCATAGCTAACTATGTACACATTACTGCGACACATTCCGAGATGTACCACAGGGCATTATTGTGGTATGTCAGTAGTCGTATGCAATAACCACATCTGCTCATACATACAACTGTCACTCTGGAACATGACAGTAACAGGTGATGTTGGCAACATGCTGTCTGATGGCTTCATTGCTAACATTACACCCTCTCACTCCCTGCCGGGCCACATTCCTTGCAGGTACATTGCGGTTTACCTGCAGTCACACCTACACAGTACTGACCTGCACTCTATATGTCCTAGGACACAGGCCCCTTGTCACCCTGCAATATCCCAGGCTGTGATGTCCACAGAACTCTGAACAGCATGTCTCCCCACTGGGACACCATAGTCAGTAATAGCCCTGTACCAGACATTGTGGCTCCTGACTGGCACACAGCGACAGTAACACTCCACAGAGGTGGCGCCACACTGCACGACTGAGACTATTGCGCTACACACCTCACTAGACTGTTATGCACGGCTATAGGGCACATCATCATGGACATCATTCGTCGAGTCTTTGTTGTGCTCCAGCTCTTTGATGCCAGCTGGGTTGGTCTTGTTGGGGCCACAGCATGCCTCCTACACCTGTTGTATACCTTTCCTACAGTCACCAGAGTAGTTGATGACGACACGGGTGTCCACACAGCCTGCATTGTTCTCTCGCTGCCATTCAGCACCATTCTCCATTCTGGTATTGACTACATACACATCCACCTGCACATCACAACATATGTCTCTGGATGTTATGCAATGTGGCTAATGGAAGGGACACACACACTGAGGGTGGCATACCATATCACATACTGCAATCCAGTTACACTTGGCTTACCACAGTCCTCAGTCATGGGTCCCTCATGTTCGGTATATGCTTCCATGAGATACAGGCTACCACTGAGGCGACTTCCCTGCCTAGCTTTACAGACCACTGCATACCCAGCACCATTGCTCCACCAGCTGATACAGACCCCATCCATAAGGGTGTCATTGTGACAGATACCGATATGAACATCATGGCCTCTACCTGCATGACACTTGGTGTAAACATCACCTTTGCAGTACACCATCCTCCCACTGGTTATCACATAGGTGTTAGTTCCTTACATACATGGTGCATTATACATGTTTGTAAGACACATGTATGATGCACACACTCCTGTGATTACCACATTGCCACTGTGGCATGGATATCCTTCTACGTGTTCACACATGTCTGTACTGGGTATGTAGCTGGTACATAGGCACCCATTGTACCTCTGAACACCGGACGTATACACACATCCATGGGTACAACACCCCGCATAGGGTGTACCTTACACAATAGCTTTACATAACCCAACATTAAAATGCCATGATGTTTATTGAGCTAATGTATGCTGCTTATGTACAGACACCACGTCTGTACACATTTGCAGACTACATACTCAGGGGTGACGTCTGCTGCAAAGACAGGGCCTATGTCTGCAAATATGTTTATGGATATACTCCACATACACGACATACACAATAGCCACTATGACCATGATGCTCATGGATATGTGCACACACGTGACAGTGTGTGGCATGTGCTTGGGGGTTGCATTCCCAGACCGGACACTCACCATGCTTTGGGACATGATTCCTATGTACATCACACATGGACAGTCAGTAGCAGTGTTCATGTGATACCTCGCTTGCTGGATGGTAGACACATGTACACCAGGGATCACTGCAGTGGCTGTACTGTGCAGTGATGCAGGTTACACATGGCTCTTCTGTTCACAGGACACTACCCTGGAGAGGTGCCACTGGTGTGCACACTGTAGTTGTTGTTACACATTGACTTGCCAGACTGCATGGTACCCCACTATGAACCTGTGCAGCTATTACATGTCCTTTGTGCATGGTTACTGGTATAGCCCTTCCAGTTAGATTGACTGTCACGCTATTACAATGTCCCGTGACTACGGGCCTTATGTATACTGTTATTGTACACGCCAATCATGTTCATGTTTGTCTGTCGCATCTCTTCTGCTATTATAGTATGGGAGTAATGTTTGCATCCTTTGCAAATGCACAGAGTGGAGTACATAGTTATTTCATCATAACCGTTTATACATATCTTAAGTACATACTACTCACATCACTATATGATACCTTCGTTATGTATCATATGCCTGTTCTCCTGTGTAACATATCTGATGTATCATTCTACTGTACTATACATTACACATGTTTTACATGGTATCCCATAATTCAACAATTACTTGCACAGAGGGTCCACCATACACATGCGTACTGTTACAGTATATCTATATATACTATCCCCTGCTATGACACGTACTTATTGGACATACCCTGCCACTGACGGAGGGTCGTATGACATTGTTCTGTTTAACGCCATCATGTTGCATCCCTTGTGGTGTCTGTACTGTTTACAGTGTGGCCCACTGCTGGACGCACATCTTCTACAAGCATTAGTACGATCAGCGAGACATCACTACATAAATACCATTCCCCACTTTATGCATGGCAGACACTTTTAATTACTGCACACCAGGCTATGCATACACTGACATTACATAATACAGAACATACTATACATACAGTTAGTGTTATACATATCTTGATATCGTTCTGGTGTTTCATCTCTATCTCGCTCTTCTGTATCACTCTTTCAACTGTTATACGGTATGAGCATACATTTTGCATATCTGGCAAGTCATCCTTATATACGCCTATACCTGTAACATGTGGTTTACTGCCGCCAATTGGTGGTCCGGTGTGACTAATTATGTGCACTTCAGCTGTGCAGCTACTCCATTTGCCAATTACGCGGCAGCAGTGGGGTATAATTGAATTCTACACCTGGGCGTTGGCCATTTGCCCTGCCTTCGGGGAGACAGACTGTATTGTGTTTTGTTGTATGTAATTGCAACTGCTTTGTGTAGAGCAAAAGTCTATTTTGGGGTCATGTCCCCCGTGGATTGTGTGTAACGGCTTGAGTATGTGGTTCTACCTGTGACTGTACCTGTCATCCCACCCGTCTGATAAAGGACTATTGCAAACACCTGTAACATTGCCGTTTATTCTGTTATACGATGGATACAATTTTGCATGGCGCCTTTAAATGTCTCTCACAAGGTATGTCAATGGTTCAGCAGATGTAATTGACTAACTAGATGTTTGGGCTGTGGTTACGGTCTGTATTGCTATTGTTTACAGTGTGGGGGATGTAGGCGGGTGTACGTAGTATATACGGTTTTGTGGGGCTTGTATTTCTACGTAGTCCATATATATGTGTGTGGGCCCCTTCCCTAATTACAGTGCTATCGCTTAATAGACTTCTGTTACAGGAATTTACTTTGAGCTGTTGTTAATTGGTTTCTATATGGTATGCAGGTGCGGTTGATACTTCCATACCTCCGGATGTACGGCGATATGTGCAGGGATATTTGTAAATGAACACTATCCCGTGTATGTCTGTCCCAGATATTTGCAGTCATTGCAGTGGTGTTGGTGTCAGACCCTCTGTCACATGGCTTGCCACCTTTTCATATGGTCATAGTTGGACACTTGCGGGTCACACAGTGGTGTTTATAGGCTGACATATGGCCACGGTCAGTACACAGGATAGCACATACTTTTATCCTCATTACATACCAATTATTCGTGGTCCTTCACTACTTATCGGTTTGCATGTAACACTTCCATTTCTTACATACAGGCATGAGTATTTCCTGCAACTATTGCATAATATTTGGGACATACTAATGTCCTAAACTCATGGACAGTTGCCCTTTCTAATGTTTCATGTCAGGATACACCTGCCAGGGAGGGGCTGTCCCTCCCAATGTGGGACAGATGTTTACCACATGCCTACGGATAGCTATACCCGCACCTACCGTAATCATCTACCTGAGTTGGCACCTACAGACACACGATGCGGACACACACACACACTTTAGTCACACGGGAACACACATGGCACCCTAACACACACATACACAGGCTACATCACTCACAACCACAGTTGTACACGGTACCTACATGGACCACACTGTCGACAGCGGTGACTACATGTCCTTACTATCGTTGTATTGTTTGTGGTTCTACTGTTCCAGTACTGTGTTCTTTCTGTCTTTCAGCTTCCTGGTTACGCATGTCGGTGTGTGACACATTCCATAGTTGGCGGTATCCTGTTTATTTGTACCTCAAAGGTGTTTATAATGTCGTTGACCTATCTATATATTTGCAGATGCCAGTGACCCCTTGTATATCGACATATATCACACTATCACCCTTTCTATCTGTATTATATATGTGTGTGTGTATATTAGGTTCATAGGTTCATAGGTTTATACTAGGCTATCTGCCCTAAGGCATTTATAAGCCTAGCCCAAATTTTTGTGGCTTACGCCACCCCTTATATGAAAAAATACTGTGCCCATTAGTTTGTTGTGCCTCTGTCCAGCAGTGATGCAGAGATGATTCCTGGGGTAAACCTACGATCTCCCATCCACAGGTCAAGATTTCTCTTGAACAGAGCCAGCAAGGTGCTCTGCCTCACATGGACCGGGATTTTATTCCACAGCATAGGGACTCTCTGAGTGATAAATCTATCCCTCCAGCACGTCCTATTTATGTCCGTGCTAAGGTTTAAGTCGCTTGCTCTAGTGGTTTTGGTGGATTTGGATTTTTTGAGGTGGAGCATGTCCATTAATTCCGGGTTGGACATGGCCTTGTATGTCAGGCACATGTCACCTCTGAGCAGATGGTATGCGACTGAATAGCGCTGGAGTTTCTTCAATCTGGCAGCATATGACAGATTTTGGAGTCCCTTTATCCTTTTGGTGAGGAACTTTTGGGGTATCTCCAATTGCTGCAGATGTCGGGTGAGATACATCCCGAATGGGGCATTGTACTCGATCATTGGTCTAATAAGTGAAGAGTACAGGGGAACAATGACCTCACTAGATCTGGATGTGAATCCCTTCATGATCAGGTGGGCAATGTAGAAGGTCTTTCTAACCACTTTAGCAATGTGAGTGTCAAAAGAAAGGCCACTGTCAACCTGGGTCCCCAGGTCCCTGATAACCTCTTCTGTGCTTAGTGGATTGCCACCTATATGGTAGCTTGGGGTTACCTTGTTTTTCCCGAAGGGTATGACTATACATTTTTTGGCGTTTAACTTCAGGCCATGGCTCTGGCACCAGCTATCTGTTTCCGTGAGTCCCTTCTGAAGGATATCCATGTCCGATGCACTTTCCACTATGGCGCCCAGTTTGCAGTCGTCTGTGGGTTCTGTCCTTAAGCCAGTTTGCAACCCATTTTGTGACATATGGGTTTACATTTAAGCTGGTAAGTTTTTCTACAATACCCGAGTGGGGTATTGTGTCGAAAGCCTTTGCAAGGTCAAGGTAGGCTGTATGGACTGCCTTTCCCTCATCAATGGCCTTGGTGACTGTTTCATATATACATATCTCAGACAGGGGTGGTGACAGGCATGCTACGCCTTTCATTGTGTGTTTGTCAGTGTATACTGTGTTTCCTGGACTCCGCACGTCTGTGTCTGTACCTGTCACATTACACACCTGCCATAGGTTAAGATTACCTCCCATCCCACTTTGCAAGGGACAGTCCCTCTTTGTGCAGTTGTGTCCTACGAAATATTTGTGAACATAGCAAATGTCCTGCAACTTTGAGACAAATATATTCCCTATAGTTTATGTCATAGTTGCATGACATACTTATTCTGTATCTGACCCACCTACATGTTACTGGACACGGAACACGTACCTGCGACCATTACTAGACATCTATGCAAAACACTGTCATTCTGGTTTTCGTCCTGGCCAGGTGTGTGTCATCCTGCTGACATCTGGCATATGTCCCACATTGGTCATTTGAACTGTGGCAACCCTACCGTACGTACATCTTGCCTAGCAATAGTGTTGAGTGATTGTGTACATGACTGCCTGTTCCACTCCTGGCAGTGGTTGTTTTACCCTTCAGAGCAGGTGCTATTTGTTCAGGGGTGACTAATGCTGGTGTCACCTGTTCTGTACATCACTGACCGTGATCTACGCAGTGGTTGGTGACACTTAGCCCTGTTTCGCGCATATCCATATAGTCGTATTTAAACATCGCTTACCAGCTGTGGGCAAAGCTTATTCCCGCTAATGTGTGCTACACATATTCTGATGACCTGCATCCGGAATGTATTACTCATGCCGTCGGGATTATGTTACATCCCTTGTGGGACGTGGGACCTGGAACATGCACGACAGTCACTGCATGTACCACTTGGACATCTGGGGGTTGTACACGAATTATGTCAATTTGTATGTGCAGTACACTACAGCAGTTACTCCACACTACACTCACATGGATGACTCCATTAGTTTACAACTTGATGAGTCCAGTTAATGGTATGTCCATGTGATGTTTACTGGCTGTACTCCGGCACTGGGTATGTATATCACAATTAGGTACACCCGATAATTTGCTACACTTTCATATGACCGTGGATGCAGCATGCCGGGGTGACTAATGCCTGTCATGGGTACATCCCCTGCCTTGACACTACATCCATGATTAAATTTTGTGGAGACCCTCAGTAATGTGGTGGGTAATCCATGATGACTGTGTGTAGGACAGAGTGCTTACACACATGTGCTCCTGCGATTGCCTCTGCTCCAGTACGCGACAGTTGCTTACTCGATGTTGTGGCGACGGGTGTCACTGTTTGCCCCGTTTGGTGTTTTGCTTCTGACAATTGGGCGTGTACCTACTGATGTACCTGGGAACCTATACACACAGCACTGACAGATGCTGATGGACGCATCTACTGTTCAGGTGTTGACAGTTCCTTTCGTGTTCCCATGGCTGTTGCGTGTACAATTTTGGGGGCTGCCTATGTAGGATTCCACAGTGGGCCACCTATACATCACAATTTACAGGTAGTCATGTTTGTGTGCCATCCATTTTACTGTGTGTGCAGGTGGGGAGGAGTGTCAGTCCGTGGGAGCCTACACTGTCAAGGTATGTGCTATACGTTCCCTCTTTGCCAAGGCGTAGACATATTGGGCATGTCTCAATCTGCCTACTGGGGCTGGCACAGTGTGTCCGTGGTCTGGATCCCTCTGTACCTGTGTTGGCCTTGGCACTTGCGTTGGGCTGTGAGGCCCTCCCCCATTATGACCCTGCTGCAGCTGTTTCCGCAGGATCATATTATGTACCATGGCACATACTATGAAGATATGGGCACACGTGCCTGGAGAGTACTGCAAGACTCCACCAGATGTGTCCAAGCACCGGAACCGTGATTTCAGCATCCCGAACACACGCTCTATGATGATTCTGGTTTGTGCGTGTGCCTCATTATGGCGTTCTTGCATTTGTGTGTGTGCATTTCTGATGGGGGTCATCATCCATGGCTCCAGTGCATAGCCAGCATCCCCGACAAGGTGACCTTGTGGGATGTCCCCCCTGACAAATACCTGATACAGCTGTGAGGCATGCCAGATATGGGAGTCGTGGTAGCTTCCAGGGCTGCCAGCACACACATCCATGATAATGCCCTGGGCATTGCACATGACCTGGCAGTTGATGGAGTGGAATCCCTTGCGGTTTATGTAGCGCTTACCATACTCACCGGGTAGTGACTTAATTTGTATGTGCGTGCAGTCTATCGCACCCAGTACCTCTGGATAGTTTGCCACATGGTGATGCATATTGCTGGCCAACTCCTCCTGAGTTCGGGGTAAGTGTATATGCTCATTGGCATGTGGTAAAATGGCATCCAGGATCTGGCGTAGCACCCTGGATGCTGATGCCTGTGAGATCCCCATTATATCTCCAGTTGGCCTTTGAAAGGTACCTGTGGCTAGTATTCACAAGCTTACACATACCTTCATGTCCACTGGGATGGGTTCCCCTCTGTTGTTTCTGGTTCTCAGGCATGGCCGGTACAGCTTTACTATTTGCTGTAAGATGTCCCTGTCCACCCTGTAATGCTCTACTATCTCCAGATCATGTAACCCCTGGTAGGTTACCCTTGATCTGAACACTCTTCTCCTCCTCCGAGGCCTACGGTGGTTGTCAGCATCATCCTCCACAACACCGTCGGTCTGTAACACATGCTGATGAATCACAGCTATGGCAGCTCCCAACATGTACATTTTAAAAGTTCCCCGTCTGTTTACACCTATGGTGCGGTGTTTGGGAATACACAGGTGTGTGTTGGGTGCTTTCACACTTTATACTGTTTTGCTGTGAACACTGATGATGTCATAGGGTGTGTATGTACGATCGTGGCTACAGGGTATCTTCTGTGTTTTATTTACGAAACCACTATTGCACTGCCTTTGGTGTTGCATTACATTTGGATGCCATGAATTACCTCCTGCCCTTCCGTTTACATTTGTGCACGTTACACCGACCATTTGCTGGCATGCATCCAGCTGCCTGCTTTCATTTGTACTTTCCAAGACCTGGCTTATCTTGCGTAATGTGTGCTATTGCCGATCTACTGTGGGTCTGCTTTGCTCTGCTATGACAGTTCTCCTATCTTTGCATTCCAGGTCCTGCACACCTTTCTTTGCAATACTATGCTTCCCCTATCCTGTTTTGCAGGTTTCTGCATGCAGGCTTGTCTACTGCCGTCGATTGGCCGCCGTGTGTTGATTGGTGTTAATTGCTCATTAGTACGCCGATTACCCTGCTTCGGCATTTCCTTCTTTTCTTCCCCTGACCTTCCTGTTTGTGCTTTTGTTTGTGGCGCATGCATCCGCTTACCGGGTTTTGGGCACAAGTTCATCCCCATACACATGCGCTTTCGGGCACCATGTGTGCTCTCAGCTAAACGGTTCTATACCCTCCTCCCCACCCCTGTCCTTCAGCTTTGGTTAGCAATGGCCAGGCCAGATTTGCATTGTTCCAATGTGCTTACTGATATGGTGGCACACCCCTCTGCTGATGTCATGTATCACCTTTGATACACTCCTCGGTGATATAGCGCTGCGCCGTCAGGTACATCCTTAATATGGCGGGATGTTTGCGAGTCAGTATTACCTGCCTCATTTGCATGGCATTGACTACTGATTCATAGTTACAGTGCCAAATACTGTTGCGGGCCCCTGGCAACCCTTGTGCCTTGCTTGTGGTGCGCCATGCCTACCGTTGCATATTATGGTGCAATCCTAATTTGTCTTTCATTGCGATTTTCTGCCATTTTTATATATTTCCTTTGTATTCCTCTTTGCACACACATGCCCTGTGGTTGTACTGTATGTTACTGTGGACATGACATTAAATGTTGTTTTTTAGGTGTTGTGCATCTTTTCTTGTGCCATTGGCAGTGTATTTGTCCATTGGCATATGTTAACTTTGTAATACTTGTGTGTGGGCCACTTCCATAACTCTGATGTTCTGTTTGGGAAAATGTAAATCGTGTTTTTTGGTTTACATTTCCATGGGCTTGCGCTACGCCTGCACCACTTCGTGAATCACTGTATGCCTTCATTAGCATGGCGTGACACTGCGCATGGGGTGATTTGCATACCTATGCCGAGGGCTGTGTAGCTCTGGCGTACGCTGTTAGTGCACGTGGGATTGGTTCATACTGAATCGCTCGACGGACATATTTGGCATTATGCTGTCTACACTACACCTGCGCCTGGCGCAAGCTTCATGAATCCGTGGGGTAGTGTTTCCAAGAGAAGGTTGTGAAATATAGAAATGTAAAATGTTTTAACAGTGAAATATTTTTTCTAAGTTAAGGTAGAGATATATAATAATGTGAAATGTTTTAACAGTGCATTAGTGTTTCTAAGAGAAGGTTGTGATATATAGTAATATGAAATGTTTTAGCAGTAAAGTAGTGTTTCTAGGAGAAGGTTGCGATATATAGTAATGTGTAATGTTTTAGCATTGAAGTTGTGTTTCTAAGAGAAGGTTGAGATATATAAGTAATGTGTAATGTTTTAACAGTGAAGTAGTGTTTCTAAGAGAAGGTTATGATATATAGTAATGTGTAATGTTTTAACAGTGAAGTAGTGCTTCTAAGAGAAGGTTGAGATATATAGTAATGTGTAATGTTTTAACAGTGAAGTACTGTCTCTTAACAGAGGGTTGAGATATATAGTAATGTGTAATGTTTTAACAGTGAAGTAGTGTTTCTAACAGAAGGTTGTGATATGTAGTAATGTGAAATGTTTTAGCAGTGAAGTAGCGTTTCTAAGAGAAGGTTCAGATATATAGTAATGTGAAATGTTTTAGCAGTGAAGTAGTGTTTCTAAGAGAAGGTTGAGATTTTTAGCAACGTGTTATGTTTTAGCAGTGAGGTAGTGTTTCCAAATATGGGTTGGGATAGTGGCCTAATGTTTAAGGTGTTTGCCTTAGAAACACGAGGTGCAGGGTCTGAGTCTTACAAAGAATAATTGGCTAGATGTAAAATGTCTCACATGGGCAGTTAGCCTAGTACTAACCAATGAACCTCAGAGAAGGTTGTGATATATAGTGATGTGAAATGTTTTAACAGTGAAGTAGTGTTTCTAAGAGAAGGTTGAGATATATAGTAATGTGAAATGTTTTAGCAGTGAAGTAGTGTTTCTAAGAGAAGGTTGTGATATATAGTAATGTGAAATGTTTTAGCAGTAAAGTAGTGTTTCTTACAGAAGGTTGAGAGATATAGTAATGTGAAATGTTTTAAAAGTGAAGTATTGTTTCTAAGAGTAGGTTGTGATATATATAGTAATGTGTAATGTTTTAACAGTGAAGTAGTGTTTCTAAGAGAAGGTTGAGATATATAGTAATGTGAAATGTTTTAGCAGTAAAGTAGTGTTTCTTACAGAAGGTTGAGAGATATAGTAATGTGAAATGTTTTAAAAGTGAAGTATTGTTTCTAAGAGTAGGTTGTGATATATATAGTAATGTGTAATGTTTTAACAGTGAAGTAGTGTTTCTAAGAGAAGGTTGTGATATTTAGTAATGTGTATTGTTTTAGCAGTGAAGTAAATGTTTTAGCAGTGAAGTAGTGTTTCTAAGAGAAGGTTGCGATACATAGTAATGTGAAATGTTTTAACAGTGAAGTAGTGTTTCTTACAGAAGGTTGAGATATATAGTAATGTGAAATGTTTTAACAAAGAAATAGTGTTTCTAAGAGAAGGTTGTGATATATAGTAATGTGAAATGTTTTAACAGTGCATTAGTGTTTCTAAGAGATGGTTGAGATATATAGTAATGTGTAATATTTTAGCAGTGAAGTAGTGTTTCTAAGAGAAGGTTGAGATATATAGTAATGTGTAATGTTTTAACAGTGAAATAGTGTTTCTAGGAGAAGGTTGAGATATATAGTAATGTGTAATGTTTTAACAGTGAAATAGTGTTTTTAAGAGAAGGTTGTGATATATAGTAATGTGTAATGTTTTAACAGTGAAGTAGTGTTTCTAAGAGGATATATAGTAATGTGAAATGTTTTAACAGTGAAGTAGTTTTTTATAAGAGTAGGTTGTGATATATAGTAATGTGTAATTGTTAGCAGTGAAGTATTTATTCTAAGATAAGGTTGAGATATATAGTAATGTATAATGTTTTACAGTGAAGTAGTGTTTCTAAGAGAAGGTTGCGATATATAGTATTGTGTAATGTTTTAGCAGTGAAATAGTGCTTCTAAGAGAAGGTTGGGATATATAGCAATGTGTAATGTTTTAGCAGTGAAGTAGTGTTTCCAAGAGAAGGTTGGGATATATAGTCATTTGTAATCTTTATCAGCGAAGAAGTGTTTCTAAGAGAAGGTTGTGATATATAGTTATGTGAAATGTTTTAACAGTGAAGTAGTGTTTCTAAGAGAAGGTAGAGACCCTATGTCATAAGATGGGTCACAAACTGGCTCAAAGACAGAACCCACAGAATCAGAGTTGCTGGAACCATGTCAGACTCGAAACCGGTCACAAGTGGCATCCCACAAGGTTCTGTCCTGGGACCTCTCTTGTTCGGTATTTACTTTTTTGAGGTACAGGCCAATGTGGGAGGACTATTGCTCACCAAGTTCGCAGATGACTGCAAACTGGGCGCCATAATCGACTCTCCAGCTGACACAAACATCCTTCAAAAAGGTCTCGCAGAGACAGATAACTGGTGCCAGAGCCATGGTCTAAAGCTAATTGCCAAAAAGTGTATAGTCATACCCTTTGGCAAAAACAATGTGCCCACAAATTACCACATAGGTGGTAACCCATTAAGTACAGAGAAAGTAATTAGGGATCTGGGGACCCAAGATGATAGCAATCTCTCCTTTGACAACCACATTGCCAAAGTGGTTAGAAAGACCTTCTACATAGCCCACCTCATCATGAAAGGATTCACATCTAGATCAAGAGAGGTAATCGTGCCCCTTTATTCATCCCTCATCAGGCCCATCATAGAATACAATACCCCCTTTGGGATGTACCTTACCCGACACCTGCAGCAATTAGAAAGACCCCAAAAGTACCTCACCAGGAGGATCAAGGGACTCAAACAGATGCCATATGCTGCTCGGTTAAAAAAACTCCAGCTCTACTCAGTTGCATACCGCCTACTTCGAGGCGATCTATGCCTGACATACAAAGCTATGTCCAAGTCAGAGTTAATGGACATGCTCCACCTCAGTAAATCTAAATCCCTTAGAGCCATGCGCTCGAGGGATTTGAACCTCAGCACAGAAATAAATAGAACATGCTGGAGGAACAGATTCATAACCCATAGGCTCCCTTCGCTCTGGAATAGAATTCCAATTCATGTTAGGCAGAGCACCTCACTGACTCTCTTCAAGAAAAATCTTGATGAGTGGATGGGGGATCGTAGGTTTGTCCCAGGGATTACTTCCTTGTCACTATTAGACAGAGGCACAGGAAACTAAACTTTAAAAAGGGCACAGTATACTCAAATCAAGGGGTGGCGTAAGCCAAACACAATCAGGCTAGACTTATAAATGCCCCAGGGGAGATAGCCTAGTATGAACCTATGAACCTATGAACCTATAGCAATGTGTAATGTTTTAAAAGTGAAGTAGTGTTTCTAAGAGAAGGTTGAGATATATAGTAATGTGTAATGTTTTAGTCGTGAAGTATTGTTTCTAAGAGAAGGTTGTGATACATAGTAATGTGTACTGTTTTAACAGTGAAGTTGTGTTTTTAAGAGAAGGTTGAGATATATAGTAATGTGAAATGTTTTAACAGTGAAGTAGAGTTTCTAAGATAAGGTTGTGATATATAGTAATGTGTAATGTTTTAACAGTGAAGTAGTGTTTCTAGGAGAAGGTTGAGATATATAGTAATGTGTAATGTTTTAGCAGTGAAGTAGTGTTTCTAAGAGAAGGTTGTAATATATAGTAATGTGAAATGTTTTAACAGTGCATTAGTGTTTCTAAGAGAAGGTTGTGATATATAGTAATGTGAAATGTTTTAGTAGTGTAGTAGTGTTTCTAAGAGAAGGTTGGGATATATAGTAATGTCTAATGTTTTAGCAGTGAACTAGTGTTTCTAAGAGAAGGCTGAGATATATAGTAATGTGTAATGTTTTAGCAGTGAAGTATTTCTTCTAAGATAAGGTTGTGATATATAGTAATGTGTAATGTTTTAACAGTGAAGTAATGTTTCTAGGAGAAGGTTGAGATATATAGTAATGTAAAATGTTTTAACAGTGAAGTAGTGTTTCTAAGAGATGGTTGTAATATATAGCATTGTGTAATGTGTTAACAATGAAGTAGTGTTTCTGAGAAAAGGTTCAGATACTTAGTAATGTGAAATGTTTTAACAGTGAAGTAGTGTTTCTAAGAGAAGGTTGTGATATATAGTAATGTGTAATGTTTTAACAGTGAATTAGTGTTTCTGAGAGAAGGTTGACATATATAGTAATGTCTAATGTATTAACAGTGAAGTAGTGTTTCTAAGAGGAGGTTGTGATATATAGTAATGTGAAATGTTTAGCAGTGAAGTAGTGTTTCTAACAGAAGGTTGTGATATATAGTAATGTGTAATGTTTTAGCAGTGAAGTAGTGTTTCTAAGAGAAGGTTGTGATATATAGTAATGTGAAATGTTTTAACAGTGAAGTAGTGTATCTAAGAGAAGGTTGTAATATATAGTAATGTGAAATGTTTTAACAGTGAAGTAGTGTTTTTAAGAGAAGGTTGAGATATATAGTAATGTGTGATGTTTTAACAGTGAAGTATTTTTTCTAAGAGAAGGTTGTGATATATAGTAATGTGAAATGTTTTAGCAGTGAAGTAATGTTTCTGAGATAATGTTCAGATATTTAGTAATGTGTAATGTTTTAACAGTGAAGTAGTGTTTCTAAGAGAAGGTTGTGATATATAGTAATGTGTAATGTTTTAACATTGAAGTAGTGTTTCTAAGAGAAGGTTGTGATATATAGTAATGTGTAATGTTTTAACAGTGAAGTAGTGTTTCTAAGAGAAGGTTGAGATATATACTAATGTATAATGTTTTAGCAGTGAAGTAGTGTTTCTAAGAGTAGGTTGTGATATATAGTAATATGTAATGTTTTTGCAGTGAAGTATTGTTTTTAAGAGAAGGTTGAGATATATAGTAATTTCAAATGTTCTAGCAGTGAAGTAGTGTTTCTAAGAGAAGGCTGTGATATATAATAATGTGTAATGCTTTAACAGTGAAGTTGTGTCTCTAAGAGAAGGTTGTGATATATAGTAATGTGTAATGTTTTAACAGTGAAGTAGTGTTTCTAAGAGAAGGTTGAGATATATAGTAATGTGAAATGTTTTAACAGTGAAGTAGTGTTTCTAAGAGAAGGTTGAGATATATAGTAATGTGTAATGTTTTAGCTGTGAAGTAGTATTTCTTAGAGAAGGTTAAGATATATAGTGATGTGTAATGTTTTAACAGTGAAGTAGTATTTCTAACAAAAGGATTAGATATATCGTAATGTGCAATGTTATAACAGTGAAGTAGTGTTTCTAAGAGAAGGTTGAGATATATACTAATGTGTAAAGTTTTAACAGTGAATTAGTGTTTCTGAGAGAAGGTTGACATATATAGTAATGTCTAATGTATTAACAGTGAAATATCTTTTCTAAGATAAGGTTGAGATATATAGTAATGTGTGATGTTTTAACAGTGAAGTATTTTTTCTAAGAGAAGGTTGTGATATATAGTAATGTGAAATGTTTTAGCAGTGAAGTAATGTTTCTGAGATAATGTTCAGATATTTAGTAATGTGTAATGTTTTAACAGTTAAGTAGTGTTTCTAAGAGAAGGTTGAGATATATACTAATGTATAATGTTTTAGCAGTGAAGTAGTGTTTATAAGAGAAGGTTTTAATAGATAGTAATGTGTAATGTTTTAGCAGTGAAGTAGTGTTTGTAAGAGAAGGTTGTGATATATAGTAATGTGAATTGATTTAACAGTTAAGTAGTGTTTCTAAGAGAAGGTTGAGATATATACTAATGTATAATGTTTTAGCAGTGAAGTAGTGTTTCTAAGAGTAGGTTGTGATATATTGTAATATGTAATGTTTTTGCAGTGAAGTATTGTTTTTAAGAGAAGGTTGAGATATATAGTAATGTCTAATGTTTGAAGAGCGAAGTATATAAAGAACTCTAAAATTATTCTAGTCTCAAATAATAAGTATAATGAATACTAAATGTTCGTAGAGCAAAACAATGGAAAGGATACAGTCACACCAAAAATAAGAAGTGACTAATCATCCAATATAGTCCTATGAAACCTATATAAACATACATATGAATAGGCAAATGAGTATGTACATATGTGTAGTGAATATAAAAAACATTTCTATAAAACCTAATCAAAATTTTCTGCATGATAACAAAATCACGTGCATGTAGGTCAACCTATATATAGGTTTCATAGGACTATATTGGATGATTAGTCACTTATTATTTGAGACTAGAATAATTTTAGAGTTCTTTATATAAATTATATATATGTTTTATTTTTATACATATGTTTATTCTATACATGATCTATGCAGAAAGTACAAGATTACTATAAAATCAGTTGTATGCATTTATATGTGTAAATATATATATATATATATATTTAATTCTGTTTTTTATTATATATATTTGTTGTTTTTATATTCATTTATTTTTACATATATATAGTTTCTACATTTAAATATATATATAGTTTTTAAATATATAGTTTTTATTTACACAGCTGCTACATCTCTATTGCATATATTTTGACATGTTTTTAAACACTAAATGTTTCCCTCTTAAATATGTAATGAGATGAGTTTTTAATTGAATGTTAGAACTATAAATATGGCAGTAAAGCTAAATGTATTTGTATTGAACAGACCTGAAGAAGCTATTCATAGCGAAAGCGCTTGTCTAATAAAATCCTTTATTCATCTATCACCTCAGTGTTTATATTTGAGATTGAACGAGTGTCTTACTGGCGTATTGGAACTTGGACACCATCACATTTCCTGGTATTTACTTTCTGCTTCGCTCTAAGCCATTTTTTGTTTCGTTGATTATTTTACTGTTGCTTGGCTGAGAGCGTTTATCGTAGAGGTGGCTGCTACGCTATCTTGACATAGTAATGTGTAATGTTTTAACAATGAAGTAGTGTTTCTAAAAGAAGGTTGTGATATATAGTAATGTGAAATGTTTTAGCAGTGAAGTAATGTTTTTAAGAGAAGGTTGAGATATATAGTAGTGTGTAATGTTTTAGCAGTGAAGTAGTGTTTCTGAGAGAAGGTTGTGATGTATAGAAATGTCTAATGTCTTAGCAGTGAACTAGTGTTTCTAAGAGAAGGTTGGGATATATAGTAATGTGTAATGTTTTAACAATGAAGTTGTGTTTCTAAGAGAAGGTTGTGATATATAGTAATGTGTAAAGTTTTATCTGTGGAGTAGTGTTTCTAAGAGAAGGTAGAGATATATAGTAATGTGAAATGTTTGAACAGTGCATTAGTGTTTCTAAGAGAAGGTTTTAATATATAGTAATGTGTAATGTTTTAACAGTGAAGTTGTTTTTCTGAGAGCAGGTTGATGTATGTAGTAATGTGTAATGTTTTAACAGTGAAGTAGTGTTTCTAAGAGAAGGTTGACATATACAATAATTTATAACATTTTACCAGTGATGTAGTGTTTCTAATAGAAGGGTCAGATATATAGTAATTTGTAATGTTTTAACAGTGCATTAGTGTTTCTAAGAGAAGGTTGATATATATATATTAATGTCTAATGTTTTAACAGTGAAGTAATGTTTCTAACAGAAGGTTGAGATATATATTAATGTCTAGTATTTTAACAGTGAAGTAGTTGTTATAACAAAAGGTTGAGAATAGTTTTTTACAATTTATACATTCAGTCATGAAGTGCAGAATGGTATGTTTGCCATTTTAATCTGTGTGATACATTCTCTTAATAAATATATTTAAGTAGGAGGGGGTATGGAGTGTGAAAGGAGGCTTTCCCCCCTGCTTATATTTGGACAAATTTAATATGATTTGTTTTTTTATTTGATTCTGTATGTAGTTGTGCTGGCCTATATTAAATTCTGGTTTCCTATGTTTTTCAGTGTTATGGAAGTCAATGTTTTGAGTTTTCAGTGTTTTTAATTTTCAAGATTTTGTTCTCAATGTTTTTAATTTCAGTTGTATGGGCTTTCAATGTTCTAAAGTGATATATATGCACACACACACACACACACACACACACACACACACACACACATATATATATATATATATATATATATATATATATATATATATATATATATATATATATGAAACATCTAGTGGGGAAAAAACAGTCAATCATGCTCACAGCAGTTCCTAAATAGGACCCCGGTTAAAATTTAGGAATGTTTTTATTTATTTAACATTTGTTTTCCAGGAAAGTCTGACTTGGAACAAAGCCAATTTTCAGCAGAGGCCCATGGAGAAATGCTGCAAATGCATGTATTTGAAACATGGGAGGAAACCAGACCACCCAGAGGAAACCCACACAAATGCAGGGAGGACATACAGACTCACAGAGGGCACCGCAGCTGAAAATCAAACAAGAGAACCTCTTGCTGTGAGGCAACAATACTACCACTGTACCACTGTGCTGTCCATGTTATAGTAATAGAGCCAATATAAACATGTAGTTTATCTGCCAGTAATACTCAATATGTGTCTAGTTAAGCTCAGACACTGTGCATTAAAAAGTTACAACCTAAAAAGGCTAAACTGTCATGAAAATCATGCATGTGCTATATGGAATATAGCTCTGATGTTTGTTACCAAAAACATTTTTCATTAGTCTACCGTTTAAAATATTCAGAAGTTAATATAATCTGAGCCAGTTAAAATAAGTAGCATTCAACCCCTCACTAATATGAGTATAGTAATTAAAGTCCATGTTTGCACTAAAAAGCTATTAAGAATTAATAAAATTTCATGACATCTGCAAAATATGCATATACTGCTCTAATGCGATTCTATTGTAATCAAAAGTCCTAGTTTTAAATAAATGTGAGAAAGTGTCATGAATGTGATCTGATTCTAATAACAATGCAAAATGATGACATAATTTGAATAAACATATAAATATTTAAAAAACATTATAAATAGATAAATATTTGTATACAAATATATCCAGTAAACCAGAATGAATAATTAATAAGCCAGTACCATAATATTAAATTGTAAAATTAGATTTTCAAAGTTAATAGTTAATAAAATTGTTGTTAATTGCAAAGAACAAATAAGTATTTGTTGTTGGACCCAGTATATTGACATGCTGGGTTTGTGAGACTTCAAGGGACACCATGGAGACTGTTTGTTTAGGTCTTTAAACAATAAGTACCAGCATGAAATGGTCATAGTCCATGTGGGTGTAAATGACCTAAGATGTACCTCACTGGGCTACATGAAGACAGACAGGATGGAACTCTCTGAATACGTGTCCCCAGGTGGGTATGGATCTAGCCTTGAGTAGCATCCTACCTTCACCAATGATGATGCCACAATACCAGTAAAAAAAGATTGACTTCAACGACTGGCTTAGTTTCTGGTGTCATAACAAGGGGATCCAATATCTGTCAGCCTGGGGAGACATGATTGACAAACTACGATGCTTTGTCAGAGATGATTTGTACTTATTACCACTTAGCTTCTGGATACTTGGAAAACCTTTATCTAACCCCATAATGCCTTTTTTAGGCCGTGCCAAGTTGTTAAACTGTCTAAAATAACAAAACTCACTCATAAGTACCTAAAGGTACTGCTGCTCAGTGCTAGGAGTCTAAATAAAAACTGCACTCCATGGAAGCAGTCCTCACCAAGGAGAATACAGGTGTATGTGCAGTCACAGAAACATGGTTCAGAATAATGGAAAACACCCCGGCTATCAAAGGCTACAATGCTTTTCATACATTTCGATCCCCCAGAGTCCAGGATAAAACAAAGGGAGGAGGTGTCCCAGTGTTCATAAAGGACAGGTACATTGCCAGTTTTGTCCCAATAACATGACTCACTTGAGCTGCTTCATGCCCAACCAACCACAGGTGTGACCACCTATCATATCTATCATATCCTTGCTAGCTACAGATTCCCTAACATGAGTCTGTAAAATCACACCTCCTACCTAAATCAACTGGAATCTTTTAACATTCAGTCTAACACCATACTTATGGGTGATTTCAATTATCCCTTCATAAACTGGGAGGCTGAAAAGACCCATAATTCACTTCCTCAGAGGTTTTGGATTTTGTCAATCCAAACACCCTGGAGCTACTAGTCAGCTCCCCAACTAGAAATACAAATTTCCTATACCTGGCACTCCCAAACATGGGGAGCTGCTGCTCCCTCCAATGCATTAACTCCTCCCTGGGAAGAGCTGAACACAAAATGATCTCCTTTAGTATTGAAACTAACCTAGAGCCCCCATCTTACGCCAAACTTAAGAACTTTGCTAAGGCCAATTACCTCCAACTAAGTGACAACTTATTAAATGTCCAAGCTCCTCTGAACCCAGAAGACACTGAGGCCTACTCTGAGCTGTACACAAAAGCCCTGTACAACCATATGCATAGCTGTATAGAGGGGACAGTACCTGTCTGAGTCAAATGTATGACTACTGGCAACAGTAACCACCCTAGTTGACCCATAGCATAAATAGGCTATTCAATAAAAGGAAAAAAGTCCTCTCTAAAGCCAAGAGGGAACAAATAAAACAGTGTAAAAAGACACTCACCTGTCTAAACAAACAAATTAGAGAGCTGGTCAAATTTGCCAAAGCAAACTATGAGGCAAAGATAGCTTCTCAGGTGAAAGATAATCATAAAGCTTTTTTAATTATGTTCATAACCTCAGGGGGAATGCTCAGTAATGTGCTGAGTTAATCACGAATGGCAACACTTACACCCAGCCTGAAACTATAGCAAACCTGCTGGCTGACAAGTTCTTCCCCCATTACCTTCTACCACACCCAAAGAAATACCCCCAACCACCCCCCTACCAGTCATTATAAGGGAACAGGTCCTTACTGTGCTCATTAAAGCCAAAACCACAGCCTCCATGGGTCCAAACAAAATTCCCAGATGCTTCTTAAATAGCTCAAAACAGAATCTATCAGGGCCACTATAAACCTCCCCTTTAACCACAGCCTGTGGACAGACTTTGTCCCAGAGGAGTGGAGGACTGCAACAGTCACCCCTCTGCACAAGGGGAGGGGTCATCAACTGACCCAGGAAACCAGAGACCCATAACCTTGACCAGTCTTATCTGGCCCTGGAGAGAATTATTATGGACTTGATCAATAATGACATAGGAACTCTCCATGCACTGGACCAGACCCAATTTGGCTTTGTCAAAGGGAGGTCTTATCTGCTGACACTGATGGACGTCTTCAAGAAAGTCACCAGGGCCATGGATGAGCGTAAAACGGTATACACCATTTATCTAGGCCTGGCCAAAGCTTTCAACACAATCCCCAACTCGGGGATCATAGATAAACTTACTGAGTTAGGCATAACCCCCAACATCATCAGATGGATGGCAAACTGGCTCACTGACAGGGCACATGTTGTCCAGATAAGTCAATCCATTTCTGATAAGAAACCTGTTACTAGTGATATCACACAGGGCTCAGTGTTGAGATCCCTCCTGTTTGATATATTCCTCTCTGAAGTGAAGGTCAATGTTGAGGGGGCTCTGGCTCACCAAGTTCACCAATGAATGTAAGCTAGGAGCGATCACTGAATCCCAAAATGATGTTGGCTTCCTACAAACATGCCTAAAGATGACAAACAACTTGTGCCAAAACCATGGTCTAAGACAAAGTGCTAAAAGAATGCATAATCATACCCTTTGGTAAGTCAGATATCCCTAGCACACCACTAAATGTAGACCCAGCAGTGAGGGACCTATGACCATAGATAGATAATAACCTAACCTTTGACCACCAGGTAGCTATGGTAGTGAGGAAATCCTCCTGTGTGACTCAACTTATAAGTAAAGGCTTATAATCTAGTACAATGCTCCCTTCTGCATGTACCTAACCAGGCACTTACATCAATTGGAGCGACCCATCAGGTTTCTCATTGAAAAAAAATACAAAGCATAAGACACGTGTTATGCAATCTGACTAAAGGCCCTATCTCTTTACTCTGTCTCATATTGTTTATTGAGGGGGGACTTATGCCTGACCTACAAGTTATTCTCTGATACAGTTCTGATGAAAATGTTACATATTCCCAAGATAAATTATACAAGGATTATGCATTCCATGAACCTGAACCTTATTTGTAACTCTAGCAGAACTTATTGGAGAGACAGATTCTCATCCCAATGGCTACCTCATCTATAGAATAAACTTCCCATCTTTGTAAAACAAAGCCATTTCTCACTCACTTCAAAAAGACTTTTGATAAATGGATGGGGAAGCATAAATTCCCTCCCAGGGTTCTGGTCATGTCTATTGTGGACAAAGGCAGTTTGTAATATGACTCAGGGCTCCACAACCCAAAGACTCAGTACCCTGACACTACCCTATCCCATACCTGGAGAATTAAGAACTAATGTTGTCATACCTTGGGTATTATTGGCTAGGTTTGTAAAGGCTCTTGTGCCATTAGCCTAGTAATCACCTATAAACCTATGAAGCTATGGACAGAGTTAAGGACATGATGGGGGTTTTAAGGTTAAAGTTGGGGTTCTTGTAAAGCTGTATGATTCAGTATGGTAGGGAGGTGGAGGAGCTAGGTCATTAACTAGGGTCGAGCCAGTGGGAGTTAGGGCACGTGGCAGAAAACAAGCATGTCACAGGCTACTAGAACATGAGCACTTGCAGCAGTCCTTTCTAAAATATTGTCTGATTACATAATGTGGTCAGTCTTAGTTACACTCCATAGTGGACTTGCAACACATTAATATAAAAGACAAATTCTAAATAATGTCTATTTTGTCACCACCTGGGCACTTAGGTGCGGGTAAAATGACATTTGTCTCTTTGCCCTTTTTTACTGCAGTCCTCTGAGAGACAAGAGATTATTTCCTGTCAGCAGCAATAACTACACAATACATATGTGGAAATGTGCAAACTTTGTATAAATGAGCACACTTTGTATAAAAACACACATAAGACAGTGACAGGTTTGCCTTAAGATAAGCAGATTTTATGTACAAAGTAGTAATAGAATCTAAACAGGTTTAAGCAAACTACAGAGGCAGAATAACTCTCTTACACATACAATGGCAGCTTGGATCATTTAGTGTTTAAGCTACCTCATGATGACAATTTGTGCTTACCCTAAGAACTAAATCATATTTAAACTCAAAGTCTTTGTGAATTTCACAGCTGTGACATTTTTCAAAGTTTAGCTTAAGCACACACACAGATATTTTGTCACATTTTATTTCACGTTTTTACTAAGGCCTTAAGTCACATGCTTGGAGAAGAGACTTCATTCAGGCAGGTGATTGGCTCATCAGAAACTAGCACAGTCCAATCAGAGTGTGTGAGGATTTTCAGATTAAAGAAGTATATGTTTAGCATGAGCTGAGTTACAGAAAATATTAATCATAGTTTATGTATTTGGTAGGTTTGCATTCTAGGAAGAGTAGAATTATCAGTACTTTGACATAAATTAATATACACCAGAGTTAGGAGCAAATGATCACCCCATGACTTCACTGCCCTTGACTTTTGAGGAGGGAAACACACAGGCATTTTCTAATTAACATGGAGCTAAGGATGAGACACTAACCAAAGCTGAGCTGGGGGTAGGGTCCCATGGGACTAAGGATGAGACACTAAACAAGGCCAAGCTGGGGGTGGGGTCCCATGGGACTAAGGATGAGACACTAAACAAGGCCAAGGATGATCAGAGGGTGAGGACTCATGGAGCTAAGGATGAGGAGTTATGCAAGGTCAAGCTGTGGGTGGGGTCTAATGGGGCTAGAAATAAGAAACTAAGCAAAGCCAAGCTGGGGGTTGGGTCCCATGCAGCTAAGGATAAGGAACTAAGCAAGGAGTGCTGGTTCTGCAGTACACAATGGACATCCGCTAGGCCATCAGCTGTCAGCAGTGTAAGTGTAAGTACACAATGGACATCCACTAGGCCGTCAGCTGTCAGCAGTGTAAGTGTAAGTACACAATGGACATCCACTAGGCCGTCAGCTGTCAGCAGTGTAAGTGTAAGTACACAATAAACATCCGCTAGGCCGTCAGCTGTCAGCAGTGTAAGTGTAAGTACACAATAAACATCCACTAGGCCGTCAGCTGTCAGCAGTGTAAGTGTAAGTACACAATAAACATCCACTAGGCCGTCAGCTGTCAGCAGTGTAAGTGTAAGTACACAATAAACATCCACTAGGCCGTCAGCTGTCAGCAGTGTAAGTGTAAGTACACAATGGACATCCACTAGGCCGTCAGCTGTCAGCAGTGTAAGTGTAAGTACACAATAAACATCCACTAGGCCGTCAGCTGTCAGCAGTGTAAGTGTAAGTACACAATGGACATCCGCTAGGCCGTCAGCTGTCAGCAGTGTAAGTGTAAGTACACAATGGACATCCACTAGGCCGTCAGCTGTCAGCAGTGTAAGTGTAAGTACACAATGGACATCCACTAGGCCGTCAGCTGTCAGCAGTGTAAGTGTAAGTACACAATGGACATCCACTAGGCCATCAGCTGTCAGCAGTGTAAGTGTAAGTACACAATAAACATCCGCTAGGCCGTCAGCTGTCAGCAGTGTAAGTGTAAGTACACAATGGACATCCACTAGGCCATCAGCTGTCAGCAGTGTAAGTGTAAGTACACAATAAACATCCGCTAGGCCGTCAGCTGTCAGCAGTGTAAGTGTAAGTACACAATAAACATCCGCTAGGCCATCAGCTGTCAGCAGTGTAAGTGTAAGTACACAATGGACATCCACTAGGCCGTCAGCTGTCAGCAGTGTAAGTGTAATTACACAATGGACATCCGCTAGGCCATCAGCTGTCAGCAGTGTAAGTGTAAGTACACAATAAACATCCACTAGGCCATCAGCTGTCAGCAGTGTAAGTGTAAGTACACAATGGACATCCACTAGGCCGTCAGCTGTCAGCAGTGTAAGTGTAAGTACACAATGGACATCCACTAGGCCGTCAGCTGTCAGCAGTGTAAGTGTAAGTACACAATGGACATCCACTAGGCCGTCAGCTGTCAGCAGTGTAAGTGTAAGTACACAATGGACATCCACTAGGCCGTCAGCTGTCAGCAGTGTAAGTGTAAGTACACAATGGACATCCACTAGGCCGTCAGCTGTCAGCAGTGTAAGTGTAAGTACACAATGGACATCCACTAGGCCGTCAGCTGTCAGCAGTGTAAGTGTAAGCACACAATGGACATCCACTAGGCCGTCAGCTGTCAGCAGTGTAAGTGTAAGTACACAATAGACATCCACTAGGCCATCAGCTGTCAGCAGTGTAAGTGTAAGTACACAATGGACATCCGCTAGGCCGTCAGCTGTCAGCAGTGTAAGTGTAAGTCAAGTAACAGCATGGATGAACAAATGCAGTAGCAGACAAGAAGTAGCTTTGAGGGTCCTACTTTCATTTTAAGCACTAATCTGCTGTGTGATACTGCAAAGAATCGTTCAGCTTCTATATTCTTTTGGAGAACATGGTAGTTCAACAGGGACCAAACGAGAAAAACTGATGGAGGTCCAGGGAGCACACAAGTCCAGTAAACCACACAGCTAGTAGCAACCACCAAGGATTTATTGAGCAAGAACAGAAGTCAAGCACTTTCGTCTTACTTCAAGACTTCATCAGAACTGCAGTAATCATAAACCACACAATATAAAGGAACATCCTGTAGCCATGTAGTTAAAACCGACCAATACAAATAAAGCTTAAAAAATTAATGAAAAATGTAATGACAGTTTAGAACAGTGTGTATGAGTGAAAAAACAGTGCCAAACATGTTACAACAATGTAAATACAACAAATTATAAAAAATGACTGATGAATTACCCTCCATACTTTTCAATTTTAGGATTAGGATAATGGAACATCAGTCATTGAGCTCAGGGGGAGTAAGGGCATCACACAGCAAAATCCAGATTCATTCCTTTCTGTTGAGGTGTTCTTCTGTGCTAAACCCCTTGCATCCCATTCCATATAGTCCAACACTACTGACTTGAAGTGGTGGTCAGGACAAGCTGAAATATGCCTGGACAGGGCATTGGTGTTCTTCCCTTTCTTGATGTCATTCGCATGCTCACAAATTCGTTCTTTCAGCTTATGGCTAGTCTTTCCAATACAGAATGCCTTACAACATTGACAAAGAGTTCCATATACTACTCCCTTGGATACACAATTGAAGTGTTTTTTTACCTTAAATTTCCTATTCCTGATGAAAAGTGAGTCACACAATAAAATATGCTGACAATAATTGCAATGATTGCATTTGTACATGTCCTTAGGTCTACTTGAACAATTCATCTCACATTTCATTTCTAAAAGGTTCTTAAAAGACTTGCCCCTTCTGAACACAACCTTTGGCTTGACCCAAAACAATTTTTTGCCTTCATTGATATTCATCACAATTGGCCAAAAATTACACATTGTGTCCACTACATCATAGACGTTAACTGAAAAGGTGACTATTAGTGAACGTTCAAAAGGGACAATTGATGGCTGAGTTTCTTTGGACAAGCTATTACCAGCCAAATGGTCATCGGTTCGACCACCAGGAATAGGAAGTAGCAGTTTGTAAAAACCATTCCTCCTCTTACCCTGGACTTCTTCCTTAATACTGTCCAATAACTCCTGGGGGGGTAACCTCTTTTACTGAACATGCCAATCAATTTTACTATTTCAAAAGTGAAGCTGGCATCATCAGAAATCATATGAGCAAGTCTGACCAACTGCCCCTTGACCACAGCCCTCTTTTGAAATTGTGGATGCCAACTAAGGAAATGGAGGTAAGAACTGGAAAAAGTTTTTTTACGGTAGATGAACAAAAATAGTTTCTCGGATAATCTTTGGTTAGCAATACATCCAAATAGGCCATTGAATCATGATCACACGTATGGGTAAGAAAGATGTACTACCATTGATATACTTGAGAAATTCACTCTTTTTTGTGGCAGAGTCATCCCAGATGATAAAAATATTGTCCAGAAAATGAATATAGAATGACCAACATTTGGCAAAGGGACTATTAAATGCATAATGCTTTACCCAATAGGCCATGACTAAGTTGGTAAAGCTTTGAGCGCAAGAAGACCCATGTGTTTTTAGACTGATGAGGTTTTTCACACAGGAAATTGAAGTAGACAGTGTGACATGTATGAGTAATGACAGATAAGGAATGCACGCCTGTACATAGACAGGAAGCATACAAATTCCTGGGTAATGCACAACACACAAGTATAACATGACCAATTATGGAGTCAAATCAATTGCCACCACCTTGTGTGCAAATGCCTCTCATATGTATGACACCCAACATGGTGGCACACCTACATGACAACAATAATAATGTAGAGAAAGGTAAACATACACATAACATATGCCATGTATATGTACAACATGTAGGCCAAAGCTATAAGGAGAAAGGCGATAGACAAAGCACACCCACCTCAGTGAGAAAATACCAGCAAGAAAAAGTAGGCACAGAATAAAGTAGGCCAACCCCAGCTAAGGAGGCACAGTGGACATGCATGTGTCTGCAACACAAGATGTACTGCAAGTCCTCGCAAGGTACAGTGAAGCAAATGGCCAACGTATGTCACATGGGCATAGTAGATTGGTGATGGTTATAAATAGGTCTGTGTACAAGACATGCAAACAACACAGTAATGTACAACAGTTAAACAGCAATTGGCACAGGTACACAAAAAAAGTAGTTTTGGGTATCACATACACATACTTACTGCCATGCAAATGTAATACAACAGGTATCACAAACACTGTTCTAGATATAAACAGCACCGTACATTAGTAGAGCCGATCAAGGACAGTCCTGTTTACATAAGTACAGCAAAGAATAATGGAATAAATGTATGTAACCAGTCACATATTCAAGGGAGGCTGTGAGTTGATCATAATATGGCCATACACATGTGCATACATGGAAATCACTGCATATGTACCACAAATGTATGCACATGGACATGTATGCATATTTGTGTATTTCTGTCATAATAATAGTTTACTATTAGCAAAAACAACGGCTATTGATATATGCAAGATATGGACAAACAAGTGAGTCATGAATGATGCTAAACAAACCATTACCTTCTTCTATTCATTAACAGGCCAGCAAATGTCAATGCAGTGTATGAGGGGTATACACTCATATACAGAAGTCACAGCACTGTAATACAACATGACACAATATGTAGTGTATGAGGGATATACACTCATATACAGAAGTCACAGCACTGTAATACAACATGACACAATATGTAGTGTATGAGGGATATACACTCATATACAGAAGTCACAGCACTGTAATACAACATGACACAATATGTAGTGTATGAGGGATATACACTCATATACAGAAGTCACAGCACTGTAATACAACATGACACAATATGTAGTGTATGAGGGATATACACTCATATACAGAAGTCACACCACTGTAATACAACATGACACAATATGTAGTGTATGAGGGATATACACTCATATACAGAAGTCACAGCACTGTAATACAACATGACACAATATGTAGTGTATGAGGGATATACACTCATATACAGAAGTCACAACACTGTAATACAACATGACACAATATGTAGTGTATGAGGGATATACACTCATATACAGAAGTCACAGCACTGTAATACAACATGACACAATATGTAGTGTATGAGGGATATACACTCATATACAGAAGTCACAGCACTGTAATACAACATGACACAATATGTAGTGTATGAGGGATATACACTCATATACAGAAGTCACAGCACTGTAATACAACATGACACAATATGTAGTGTATGAGGGATATACACTCATATACAGAAGTCACAGCACTGTAATACAACATGACACAATATGTAGTGTATGAGGGGTATACACTCATATACAGAAGTCACAGCACTGTAATACAACATGACACAATATGTAGTGTATGAGGGATATACACTCATATACAGAAGTCACAGCACTGTAATACAACATGACACAATATGTAGTGTATGAGGGATATACACTCATATACAGAAGTCACAGCACTGTAATACAACATGACACAATATGTAGTGTATGAGGGATATACACTCATATACAGAAGTCACAACACTGTAATACAACATGACACAATATGTAGTGTATGAGGGATATACACTCATATACAGAAGTCACAGCACTGTAATACAACATGACACAATATGTAGTGTATGAGGGATATACACTCATATACAGAAGTCACAGCACTGTAATACAACATGACACAATATGTAGTGTATGAGGGTATACACTCATATACAGAAGTCACAACACTGTAATACAACATGACACAATATGTAGTGTATGAGGGATATACACTCATATACAGAAGTCACAACACTGTAATACAACATGACACAATATGTAGTGTATGAGGGATATACACTCATATACAGAAGTCACAGCACTGTAATACAACATGACACAATATGTAGTGTATGAGGGATATACACTCATATACAGAAGTCACAGCACTGTAATACAACATGACACAATATGTAGTGTATGAGGGATATACACTCATATACAGAAGTCACAGCACTGTAATACAACATGACACAATATGTAGTGTATGAGGGATATACACTCATATACAGAAGTCACAGCACTGTAATACAACATGACACAATATGTAGTGTATGAGGGATATACACTCATATACAGAAGTCACAGCACTGTAATACAACATGACACAATATGTAGTGTATGAGGGATATACACTCACATACAGAAGTCACAGCACTGTAATACAACATGACACAATATGTAGTGTATGAGGGATATACACTCATATACAGAAGTCACAACACTGTAATACAACATGACACAATATGTAGTGTATGAGGGATATACACTCATATACAGAAGTCACAACACTGTAATACAACATGACACAATATGTAGTGTATGAGGGATATACACTCATATACAGAAGTCACAACACTGTAATACAACATGACACAATATGTAGTGTATGAGGGATATACACTCATATACAGAAGTCACAACACTGTAATACAACATGACACAATATGTAGTGTATGAGGGTATACACTCATATACAGAAGTCACAACACTGTAATACAACATGACACAATATGTAGTGTATGAGGGATATACACTCATATACAGAAGTCACAACACTGTAATACAACATGACACAATATGTAGTGTATGAGGGATATACACTCATATACAGAAGTCACAACACTGTAATACAACATGACACAATATGTAGTGTATGAGGGATATACACTCATATACAGAAGTCACAACACTGTAATACAACATGACACAATATGTAGTGTATGAGGGATATACACTCATATACAGAAGTCACAACACTGTAATACAACATGACACAATATGTAGTGTATGAGGGATATACACTCATATACAGAAGTCACAACACTGTAATACAACATGACACAATATGTAGTGTATGAGGGATATACACTCATATACAGAAGTCACAACACTGTAATACAACATGACACAATATGTAGTGTATGAGGGATATACACTCATATACAGAAGTCACAACACTGTAATACAACATGACACAATATGTAGTGTATGAGGGATATACACTCATATACAGAAGTCACAGCACTGTAATACAACATGACACAATATGTAGTGTATGAGGGATATACACTCATATACAGAAGTCACAACACTGTAATACAACATGACACAATATGTAGTGTATGAGGGATATACACTCATATACAGAAGTCACAGCACTGTAATACAACATGACACAATATGTAGTGTATGAGGGATATACACTCATATACAGAAGTCACAACACTGTAATACAACATGACACAATATGTAGTGTATGAGGGATATACACTCATATACAGAAGTCACAGCACTGTAATACAACATGACACAATATGTAGTGTATGAGGGATATACACTCATATACAGAAGTCACAGCACTGTAATACAACATGACACAATATGTAGTGTATGAGGGATATACACTCATATACAGAAGTCACAGCACTGTAATACAACATGACACAATATGTAGTGTATGAGGGATATACACTCATATACAGAAGTCACAGCACTGTAATACAACATGACACAATATGTAGTGTATGAGGGATATACACTCATATACAGAAGTCACAACACTGTAATACAACATGACACAATATGTAGTGTATGAGGGATATACACTCATATACAGAAGTCACAGCACTGTAATACAACATGACACAATATGTAGTGTATGAGGGATATACACTCATATACAGAAGTCACAGCACTGTAATACAACATGACACAATATGTAGTGTATGAGGGATATACACTCATATACAGAAGTCACAGCACTGTAATACAACATGACACAATATGTAGTGTATGAGGGATATACACTCATATACAGAAGTCACAGCACTGTAATACAACATGACACAATATGTAGTGTATGAGGGATATACACTCATATACAGAAGTCACAGCACTGTAATACAACATGACACAATATGTAGTGTATGAGGGATATACACTCATATACAGAAGTCACAGCACTGTAATACAACATGACACAATATGTAGTGTATGAGGGATATACACTCATATACAGAAGTCACAGCACTGTAATACAACATGACACAATATGTAGTGTATGAGGGATATACACTCATATACAGAAGTCACAACACTGTAATACAACATGACACAATATGTAGTGTATGAGGGATATACACTCATATACAGAAGTCACAGCACTGTAATACAACATGACACAATATGTAGTGTATGAGGGATATACACTCATATACAGAAGTCACAGCACTGTAATACAACATGACACAATATGTAGTGTATGAGGGATATACACTCATATACAGAAGTCACAACACTGTAATACAACATGACACAATATGTAGTGTATGAGGGATATACACTCATATACAGAAGTCACAACACTGTAATACAACATGACACAATATGTAGTGTATGAGGGATATACACTCATATACAGAAGTCACAACACTGTAATACAACATGACACAATATGTAGTGTATGAGGGATATACACTCATATACAGAAGTCACAACACTGTAATACAACATGACACAATATGTAGTGTATGAGGGATATACACTCATATACAGAAGTCACAACACTGTAATACAACATGACACAATATGTAGTGTATGAGGGATATACACTCATATACAGAAGTCACAACACTGTAATACAACATGACACAATATGTAGTGTATGAGGGATATACACTCATATACAGAAGTCACAACACTGTAATACAACATGACACAATATGTAGTGTATGAGGGATATACACTCATATACAGAAGTCACAACACTGTAATACAACATGACACAATATGTAGTGTATGAGGGATATACACTCATATACAGAAGTCACAACACTGTAATACAACATGACACAATATGTAGTGTATGAGGGATATACACTCATATACAGAAGTCACACCACTGTAATACAACATGACACAATATGTAGTGCATGAGGGATATACACTCATATACAGAAGTCACAGCACTGTAATACAACATGACACAATATGTAGTGTATGAGGGATATACACTCATATACAGAAGTCACAGCACTGTAATACAACATGACACAATATGTAGTGTATGAGGGATATACACTCACATACAGAAGTCACAGCACTGTAATACAACATGACACAATATGTAGTGTATGAGGATATACACTCATATACAGAAGTCACAGCACTGTAATACAACATGACACAATATGTAGTGTATGAGGGATATACACTCATATACAGAAGTCACAGCACTGTAATACAACATGACACAATATGTAGTGTATGAGGGATATACACTCATATACAGAAGGCACAACACTGTAATACAACATGACACAATATGTAGTGTATGAGGGATATACACTCATATACAGAAGTCACAGCACTGTAATACAACATGACACAATATGTAGTGTATGAGGGATACACACTCACATACAGAAGTCACAGCACTGTAATACAACATGACACAATATGTAGTGTATGAGGGATATACACTCATATACAGAAGTCACAGCACTGTAATACAACATGACACAATATGTAGTGTATGAGGGATATACACTCATATACAGAAGTCACAGCACTGTAATACAACATGACACAATATGTAGTGTATGAGGGATATACACTCATATACAGAAGTCACAGCACTGTAATACAACATGACACAATATGTAGTGTATGAGGGATATACACTCATATACAGAAGTCACAGCACTGTAATACAACATGACACAATATGTAGTGTATGAGGGATATACACTCATATACAGAAGTCACAGCACTGTAATACAACATGACACAATATGTAGTGTATGAGGGATACACACTCATATACAGAAGTCACAGCACTGTAATACAACATGACACAATATGTAGTGTATGAGGGATACACACTCACATACAGAAGTCACAGCACTGTAATACAACATGACACAATATGTAGTGTATGAGGGGTATACACTCACATACAGAAGTCACAGCACTGTAATACAACATGACACAATATGTAGTGTATGAGGGATATACACTCATATACAGAAGTCACAGCACTGTAATACAACATGACACAATATGTAGTGTATGAGGGATACACACTCACATACAGAAGTCACAGCACTGTAATACAACATGACACAATATGTAGTGTATGAGGGATATACACTCATATACAGAAGTCACAGCACTGTAATACAACATGACACAATATGTAGTGTATGAGGGATACACTCATATACAGAAGTCACAGCACTGTAATACAACATGACACAATATGTAGTGTATGAGGGATATACACTCATATACAGAAGTCACAGCACTGTAATACAACATGACACAATATGTAGTGTATGAGGGATATACACTCACATACAGAAGTCACAGCACTGTAATACAACATGACACAATATGTAGTGTATGAGGGATATACACTCATATACAGAAGTCACAGCACTGTAATACAACATGACACAATATGTAGTGTATGAGGGGTATACACTCACATACAGAAGTCACAGCACTGTAATACAACATGACACAATATGTAGTGTATGAGGGATATACACTCATATACAGAAGTCACAGCACTGTAATACAACATGACACAATATGTAGTGTATGAGGGATATACACTCATATACAGAAGTCACAGCACTGTAATACAACATGACACAATATGTAGTGTATGAGGGATATACACTCATATACAGAAGTCACAGCACTGTAATACAACATGACACAATATGTAGTGTATGAGGGATATACACTCACATACAGAAGTCACAGCACTGTAATACAACATGACACAATATGTAGTGTATGAGGGATATACACTCATATACAGAAGTCACAGCACTGTAATACAACATGACACAATATGTAGTGTATGAGGGGTATACACTCATATACAGAAGTCACAGCACTGTAATACAACATGACACAATATGTAGTGTATGAGGGATATACACTCATATACAGAAGTCACAACACTGTAATACAACATGACACAATATGTAGTGTATGAGGGATATACACTCATATACAGAAGTCACAGCACTGTAATACAACATGACACAATATGTAGTGTATGAGGGATATACACTCATATACAGAAGGCACAGCACTGTAATACAACATGACACAATATGTAGTGTATGAGGGTATACACTCACATACAGAAGTCACAGCACTGTAATACAACATGACACAATATGTAGTGTATGAGGGATATACACTCATATACAGAAGTCACAGCACTGTAATACAACATGACACAATATGTAGTGTATGAGGGATATACACTCATATACAGAAGTCACAGCACTGTAATACAACATGACACAATATGTAGTGTATGAGGGATATACACTCATATACAGAAGTCACAACACTGTAATACAACATGACACAATATGTAGTGTATGAGGGATATACACTCATATACAGAAGTCACAGCACTGTAATACAACATGACACAATATGTAGTGTATGAGGGATATACACTCATATACAGAAGTCACAACACTGTAATACAACATGACACAATATGTAGTGTATGAGGGATATACACTCACATACAGAAGTCACAGCACTGTAATACAACATGACACAATATGTAGTGTATGAGGGATATACACTCATATACAGAAGTCACAACACTGTAATACAACATGACACAATATGTAGTGTATGAGGGATATACACTCATATACAGAAGTCACAACACTGTAATACAACATGACACAATATGTAGTGTATGAGGGATATACACTCATATACAGAAGTCACAACACTGTAATACAACATGACACAATATGTAGTGTATGAGGGATATACACTCATATACAGAAGTCACAACACTGTAATACAACATGACACAATATGTAGTGTATGAGGGATATACACTCATATACAGAAGTCACAACACTGTAATACAACATGACACAATATGTAGTGTATGAGGGTATACACTCATATACAGAAGTCACAACACTGTAATACAACATGACACAATATGTAGTGTATGAGGGATATACACTCATATACAGAAGTCACAACACTGTAATACAACATGACACAATATGTAGTGTATGAGGGATATACACTCATATACAGAAGTCACAACACTGTAATACAACATGACACAATATGTAGTGTATGAGGGTATACACTCACATACAGAAGTCACAGCACTGTAATACAACATGACACAATATGTAGTGTATGAGGGATATACACTCATATACAGAAGTCACAACACTGTAATACAACATGACACAATATGTAGTGTATGAGGGATATACACTCACATACAGAAGTCACAGCACTGTAATACAACATGACACAATATGTAGTGTATGAGGGATATACACTCATATACAGAAGTCACAACACTGTAATACAACATGACACAATATGTAGTGTATGAGGGATATACACTCATATACAGAAGTCACAGCACTGTAATACAACATGACACAATATGTAGTGTATGAGGGATATACACTCATATACAGAAGTCACAGCACTGTAATACAACATGACACAATATGTAGTGTATGAGGGGTATACACTCACATACAGAAGTCACAGCACTGTAATACAACATGACACAATATGTAGTGTATGAGGGATATACACTCATATACAGAAGTCACAGCACTGTAATACAACATGACACAATATGTAGTGTATGAGGGATATACACTCATATACAGAAGTCACAACACTGTAATACAACATGACACAATATGTAGTGTATGAGGGATATACACTCATATACAGAAGTCACAACACTGTAATACAACATGACACAATATGTAGTGTATGAGGGATATACACTCACATACAGAAGTCACAACACTGTAATACAACATGACACAATATGTAGTGTATGAGGGATATACACTCATATACAGAAGTCACAACACTGTAATACAACATGACACAAGGTGTAGTGTATGAGGGAGATACGGGCATATACAGAAGGCACAGCACTGTAATACAACATGGCGCAATATGTAGTGTATGAGGGATATACACTCATATACAGAAGTCACAACACTGTAATACAACATGACACAATATGTAGTGTATGAGGGATATACACTCATATACAGAAGTCACAACACTGTAATACAACATGACACAATATGTAGTGTATGAGGGATATACACTCATATACAGAAGTCACAACACTGTAATACAACATGACACAATATGTAGTGTATGAGGGATATACACTCATATACAGAAGTCACAGCACTGTAATACAACATGACACAATATGTAGTGTATGAGGGATATACACTCATATACAGAAGTCACAACACTGTAATACAACATGACACAATATGTAGTGTATGAGGGATATACACTCATATACAGAAGTCACAGCACTGTAATACAACATGACACAATATGTAGTGTATGAGGGATATACACTCATATACAGAAGTCACAGCACTGTAATACAACATGACACAATATGTAGTGTATGAGGGATATACACTCATATACAGAAGTCACAGCACTGTAATACAACATGACACAATATGTAGTGTATGAGGGGTATACACTCACATACAGAAGTCACAGCACTGTAATACAACATGACACAATATGTAGTGTATGAGGGGTATACACTCATATACAGAAGTCACAGCACTGTAATACAACATGACACAATATGTAGTGTATGGGGATATACACTCATATACAGAAGTCACAACACTGTAATACAACATGACACAATATGTAGTGTATGAGGGATATACACTCATATACAGAAGTCACAGCACTGTAATACAACATGACACAATATGTAGTGTATGAGGGATATACACTCATATACAGAAGTCACAACACTGTAATACAACATGACACAATATGTAGTGTATGAGGGATATACACTCATATACAGAAGTCACAACACTGTAATACAACATGACACAATATGTAGTGTATGAGGGATATACACTCATATACAGAAGTCACAACACTGTAATACAACATGACACAATATGTAGTGTATGAGGGATATACACTCATATACAGAAGTCACAGCACTGTAATACAACATGACACAATATGTAGTGTATGAGGGTATACACTCACATACAGAAGTCACAGCACTGTAATACAACATGACACAATATGTAGTGTATGAGGGATATACACTCATATACAGAAGTCACAACACTGTAATACAACATGACACAATATGTAGTGTATGAGGGATATACACTCATATACAGAAGTCACAACACTGTAATACAACATGACACAATATGTAGTGTATGAGGGATATACACTCATATACAGAAGTCACAACACTGTAATACAACATGACACAATATGTAGTGTATGAGGGATATACACTCATATACAGAAGTCACAACACTGTAATACAACATGACACAATATGTAGTGTATGAGGGATATACACTCATATACAGAAGTCACAACACTGTAATACAACATGACACAATATGTAGTGTATGAGGGATATACACTCATATACAGAAGTCACAACACTGTAATACAACATGACACAATATGTAGTGTATGAGGGATATACACTCATATACAGAAGTCACAACACTGTAATACAACATGACACAATATGTAGTGTATGAGGGATATACACTCATATACAGAAGTCACAACACTGTAATACAACATGACACAATATGTAGTGTATGAGGGATATACACTCATATACAGAAGTCACAACACTGTAATACAACATGACACAATATGTAGTGTATGAGGATATACACTCATATACAGAAGTCACAACACTGTAATACAACATGACACAATATGTAGTGTATGAGGGATATACACTCATATACAGAAGTCACAACACTGTAATACAACATGACACAATATGTAGTGTATGAGGATATACACTCATATACAGAAGTCACAACACTGTAATACAACATGACACAATATGTAGTGTATGAGGGATATACACTCATATACAGAAGTCACAACACTGTAATACAACATGACACAATATGTAGTGTATGAGGGATATACACTCATATACAGAAGGCACAGCACTGTAATACAACATGACACAATATGTAGTGTATGAGGGATATACACTCATATACAGAAGTCACAACACTGTAATACAACATGACACAATATGTAGTGTATGAGGATATACACTCATATACAGAAGTCACAACACTGTAATACAACATGACACAATATGTAGTGTATGAGGGATATACACTCATATACAGAAGTCACAACACTGTAATACAACATGACACAATATGTAGTGTATGAGGGATATACACTCATATACAGAAGTCACAACACTGTAATACAACATGACACAATATGTAGTGTATGAGGGATATACACTCATATACAGAAGTCACAACACTGTAATACAACATGACACAATATGTAGTGTATGAGGGATATACACTCATATACAGAAGTCACAACACTGTAATACAACATGACACAATATGTAGTGTATGAGGGATATACACTCATATACAGAAGTCACAACACTGTAATACAACATGACACAATATGTAGTGTATGAGGGATATACACTCATATACAGAAGTCACAACACTGTAATACAACATGACACAATATGTAGTGTATGAGGGATATACACTCATATACAGAAGTCACAGCACTGTAATACAACATGACACAATATGTAGTGTATGAGGGATATACACTCATATACAGAAGTCACAACACTGTAATACAACATGACACAATATGTAGTGTATGAGGGATATACACTCATATACAGAAGTCACAACACTGTAATACAACATGACACAATATGTAGTGTATGAGGATATACACTCATATACAGAAGTCACAACACTGTAATACAACATGACACAATATGTAGTGTATGAGGGATATACACTCATATACAGAAGTCACAGCACTGTAATACAACATGACACAATATGTAGTGTATGAGGGATATACACTCATATACAGAAGTCACAACACTGTAATACAACATGACACAATATGTAGTGTATGAGGGATATACACTCATATACAGAAGTCACAACACTGTAATACAACATGACACAATATGTAGTGTATGAGGGATATACACTCATATACAGAAGTCACAACACTGTAATACAACATGACACAATATGTAGTGTATGAGGGATATACACTCATATACAGAAGTCACAACACTGTAATACAACATGACACAATATGTAGTGTATGAGGGATATACACTCACATACAGAAGTCACAGCACTGTAATACAACATGACACAATATGTAGTGTATGAGGGATATACACTCACATACAGAAGTCACAGCACTGTAATACAACATGACACAATATGTAGTGTATGAGGGATATACACTCATATACAGAAGTCACAGCACTGTAATACAACATGACACAATATGTAGTGTATGAGGGATATACACTCACATACAGAAGTCACAGCACTGTAATACAACATGACACAATATGTAGTGTATGAGGGATATACACTCATATACAGAAGTCACAACACTGTAATACAACATGACACAATATGTAGTGTATGAGGGATATACACTCATATACAGAAGTCACAACACTGTAATACAACATGACACAATATGTAGTGTATGAGGGATATACACTCATATACAGAAGTCACAGCACTGTAATACAACATGACACAATATGTAGTGTATGAGGGATATACACTCACATACAGAAGTCACAGCACTGTAATACAACATGACACAATATGTAGTGTATGAGGGATACACACTCACATACAGAAGTCACAGCACTGTAATACAACATGACACAATATGTAGTGTATGAGGGATATACACTCACATACAGAAGTCACAGCACTGTAATACAACATGACACAATATGTAGTGTATGAGGGATATACACTCATATACAGAAGTCACAGCACTGTAATACAACATGACACAATATGTAGTGTATGAGGGATATACACTCATATACAGAAGTCACAACACTGTAATACAACATGACACAATATGTAGTGTATGAGGGATATACACTCACATACAGAAGTCACAACACTGTAATACAACATGACACAATATGTAGTGTATG
>NC_056733.1:958337276-958554776 GCF_019279795.1 Protopterus annectens | reverse complement strand
ACAACACAATTTTTTATGTGTTATAAAAGCAAATGCTATGAAATAGCAGTATATAATGTACAGTCATAATCAACAGTCCTGCATATTGTCTACACTAGCTAAGTATGGTTGCGGATAATCTCAGAATGCACTGATATGCAAATGTTGACTTTAATGAGTGTAACTTAAATTCCATTCCTCCATTTAAATTACTATTAATACAGATACCTATAGAATACCTGTAACACAGAGTCACAGAAGCAGTTATGCTTACTACATACATATATAGGTTCACAGGTTCATAGGTGTTTACTAGGTTAACAACCACAAGGACCTTTTGAAGCCTAGTCATGCATCCCAAATCTCTGACAAGTGCTGGTACCCTTGATAAGTGTAACCAGGGGCTTGGCAGATGAAGCAGATGTTCCAGGATCGATCCTGGAGGGACTACTTTTGTGACTGGCCTCTTTGTTAAGATGGACTCCTCAATTTTAACTTTCTGGGTCCTGTCTGTGAGCTAGGGTGACATAAGGGTTTGTACCTAACCACCTGACTTGTCAACAATGCATGACTGGGTTACTGTGTCAAATGCCTTGGGCAGGTCGAGTTAGGCAGTGTAAGCCACTTTGCCGTCATCCATTGTTTGGTGACCTTCTCAAAGAAGTCCACCAGGCTGAGTAGGCATGACCTGCCCTTGATGAAACAAAATTGGGTCCAGCATCTGGAGGTTTCCTATGTCATTATTGACTATTACCATAATAATACTTTCCATGGCTTTGCATATGAGATTACTGAGATTTATGGGTCTGTAGTTTACAGGGCCTGTAGATGGCTCAGCTTTGAGATTACTGAGATTTATGGATCTGTAGTTTACAGGGTCTGTAGATGGCCCAGCTTTGAGACTATTGAGATTTATGGGTCTGTAGTTTACAGGGTCTGTAGATGGTCCAGCTTTGAGATTACTGAGATTTATGGATCTGTAGTTTACAGGGTCTGTAGATGGCCCAGCTTTGAGACTATTGAGATTTATGGGTCTGTAGTTAACAGGGCCTGTAGATGACCCAGCTTTGAGACTATTGAGATTTATGGATCTGTAGTTTACAGGGTCTGTAGATGGCCCAGCTTTGAGATTACTGAGATTTATGGGTCTGTAGTTAACAGGACCTATAGATGACCCAGCTTTGAGACTATTGAGATTTATGGATCTGTAGTTTACAGGGTCTGTAGATGGCCCAGCTTTGAGACTGTTGAGATTTATGGATCTGTAGTTTCCAGGGTCTGTAGATGGCCCAGCTTTGAGATTACTGAGATTTATGGGTCTGTAGTTTACAGGGTCTGTAGATGGCCCAGCTTTGAGATTACTGAGATTTATGGATCTGTAGTTTACAGAGTCTGTAGATGGCCCAGCTTTGAGACTATTGAGATTTATGGATCTGTAGTTTGCAGGGTCTGTAGATGGCCCAGCTTTGAGACTATTGAGATTTATGGATCTGTAGTTTCCAGGGTCTGTAGATGGCCCAGCTTTGAGACTATTGAGATTTATGGATCTGTAGTTTCCAGGGTCTGTAGATGGCCCAGCTTTGAGACTATTGAGATTTATGGATCTGTAGTTTCCAGGGTCTGTAGATGGCCCAGCTTTGAGACTATTGAGATTTATGGATCTGTAGTTTCCAGGGTCTGTAGATGGCCCAGCTTTGAGACTATTGAGATTTATGGATCTGTAGTTTCCAGGGTCTGTAGATGGCCCAGCTTTGAGATTACTGAGATTTATGGATTTGTAGTTTACAGGGTCTGTAGATGGCCTAGATTTGAGACTGTTGAGATTTATGGATCTGTAGTTTCCAGGGTCTGTAGATGGCCCAGCTTTGAGACTATTGAGATTTATGGATCTGTAGTTTCCAGGGTCTGTAGATGGCCCAGCTTTGTGCACAAGAGTGCCTGTTGCTGCTTTTCATTCATGAGGCATGACGCCTGTTTGGAGACTTTACAACCAAATAGCAATTCCAGAGGGCCTGATAGGTTATGTTTCATTCCATTTAGAAGGCATCCTGGAATATTATTTGGGCCCATTGATGCAGTGTTCCTGTTCTTAGAGATAGCATTAATGATCTGTTCCCTGGTGATAACAGGGTGAGTTATATATGACAGTATTTCCTGAGGGGCTGTTGGGGGCAGAGATTGAAAGTTGGAGCTGAATATATCCGCCAGTAGATTTTCTATATATTCTGGCTCAGTATAGGTGGCTCCATTTACAATGAGCTCTGCATGCAGTTCTGTATTGCCTTTGAGGCCGCAGACATAGCTAAAGAATACCTTATGGTTGCCCTTCTCCTGGGAGGCCAAATGTACCTCATATTTTCCAAAAAAGCCACCAACTCGTTGGAATACACACGGCAAAACAACACTTTAATAAAAAATAGTAAAAATATATAAAACATGTGAGCGCTTACATTTTATGGCATAGTTACTTTATTTATCCTGCCACCAGTACCACAGTAACCCGGAACCTAGAGAATGATGTATTACATATTCCATTAACATTTGCAAGTAATATCAGTACAGTCTGTGATATAATTAAAAATAATTGGGGCATATTGTTAAATGTGGATGAACTAGAAGATGTTATAGGGGCTACACCATCTTTTACCTTTAAAAACATGTCATTAAAAAGACAGTTGTGCTACAAGAAGTTAGATGGAGACCACTATGCAAGGTCTGATAGGCTAGGTACCTTTCCGTGTAGAAGGTGTACAGCCTGCCCCCTTCATATTTGGAGGGGGGCAGTATACACACCTGACTAGAAAGTTCAGCATTGATACATGCTTTTATACAAACTGTCATATTAAGAATGTCGTATATTTTGGTCTCTGTACAAAATGCCCAGCCTGCTATGTAGGCAAAATAAATCGGCTGCTCAAAGATAATGTCCTAGAACATGTAAGGCACATTAAAAATAAAAAAGAGACAAGTGCATTAGCGATGCATGTTATAAAGGAGGGAGCCACACACACCTTCAAATTTCTAGTGTTACACATTATACAAGAAAATAAAAGAGGTGGGAACATGAACAATAAGACCGAAGCCTCAGAACAGGAATGGATAATTAGATTTCAGGCTGACAGACCACCTGGACTAAATAGTTAGGTTTCACTGAAACCTTTTCTCAGGAACAGGGCTTTGAAACATTGATTATTATGTTTAGTCACATCCTTTAACATCTATACATATATTCTACAGTTTTAACACTATCTAACTCTATAGACCAAGCTTTTACAGTTTTTTACATACATTTTAGTCCATTATTTATATGATTTGATGGTTTATATAGTGTATGTCTTTTTAATTTTTATTTTCAAGATTCTGTTAACTGATTGGACATGACCTAGATCTATCATTATTTAAACAAGAGCAGCAGTTACTGCAGTATGTATGAGGAAGCAGAGAGGACTCTGGGAAAGCACTCACATGTTTTATATATTTTTACTATTTTTTATTAAAGTCTTGTTTTGCCGTGTGTATTCCAACGAGTTGGTGGCTTTTTTGGAACATTATACTATTATCATTGGTTACTTCATCTGCGGTGCTGCTGCTGCAGTAGCGTTGTCGCCTCACAGTAAGATGCTGTCCGGTTCGACTCTCAGCTAGAGCGTCTTCTACACGGAGAAATGCGTGAATGGGAGTTCCTTCATTGAAAGTTGTGCATCAGGGCTGGCAACTCGGTATGTAAAAATCAACTGCCAATCATTAGCGGACCGGAGTTCCGCTGTGGCGACCCCTAACCAGGAAAAGCTGAAAGACACAACAACTTTATCCAGCTTCAGGGGATTTGTGTTTGATAGCTTACCTCATATTTGCCTTTGGTAGACTTTATTTGTCCTATGAATTTTTTTTTTTTTTTTTTTACTTTGATGAGACAGCGTTAATCCTGCTGGGTGCTGTACCTCCTAATTTTTGCCACAATTGTTTTCCTCCTCTGATTCTACCAGGGTGGCTTGCTTTTTGAGTTAGTTCTGTACTTCTTTCAGGTGGGTACAGCTGCCTCTGTGCAGCTATTAACATGCATGTATATGGTTTCTGTGAACAGTTCTGTATAGGCAGCAGTGTTCTCAGGATTTATGGTGCTTGAACATTTTGCCAGGTTATCATTTAGTAGTAAGAAATTAGCCTTAGAGTAGTTCCTGAATATTCCAGGATTAGCTGAGGTGAAAGGTTTTATTTTTGCTTTAAATGAGACCATTTTGTGGTCTGACATTATCCTAGAGAGTGTCTAGCACTCTCCCATATTAGTGAGGACCAGATTTAGCATGGTTGCACCCCTCGTTGGTGTATTGACAACCTTGTCCAGGGAGCTTGTGTTTACAAAATCCAGGAATCTCTGTGCCTGTATGTTTGGTGTTGTATATGATTCCCAGTTAATAGTGAGATTGTGATGATATGACGTAGTGCCATCTGTGCCAGGGAGAGTAGGGTAGTACATGTGTGCACAGCTAGCTAAAGTTTTATAAGAAAGTTTATAAAAAAGTTATGTCATTTGCCTGTCTCTCTAATTTGTACAGGTGCTGGTTCTAAAAATATATTTGTAAAGTTACCTGTGTTAAAAATGTGTATTTGGTTGGAATGCTGTAACTGATCAAAGGTGAATGTTTTATCAGAGAACCCTAAAAAGGTGGAAAGTTTGAAATTGTGTTATAGCTTTCAGATGCTGCCACAGATCTAAGTAATGCTCTGTGTGTGCATTGTACCAGAGTCAGGTGACCAGAGGTGATGGCAACACAAAATCTGACAGGAAATCCCTCTGACAGGATACACACACACACACACACACACACACACACACACACACACATGTGTGTGTGTGTGTGTGTGTGTGTGTGTGTGTGTGTGTGTGTGTGTGTGTGTGTGTATATAGATAGATAGACATAGATATAGATATATAGGTTTACTATCAAAATTTAGAATGTAGCTTTGGTGAACACTGGAATGCCAAATGACAGTTGGCCAATTACCATGTTTCCAAATGTTATGAGGGAGAGAGTACATATCAGTGAATGTTATGACTAGAGATAGCGGTACAGTGTGGATTGGGAAATGCATCCCTTTCCTTACTGTAATGAGATCTCGGAGTTGGAATATATAGTTGAAGGGCCCTCCTGGAAAAACATGAATTGCAGTATTGCAGTATAGGAGTTACACTTACCTTGGCTCCTATATGGATTTCACTTTCGATATTCAATGAAGATGTCAAATCTGCAGAATTTGTTCATCAGATTCGACATTTACACCTACTTAATATGCAGGAATTTGACATTGACTTTCATGTTAAATACGTTTTTTCCTTCAACATTGAAATTTTGATAGTAAACCTATGTGTGTGTATATATTTTGTAAATATATATCACACATCCACGCAGACATTCATTCATTCATTAGAGACAGATGCATTCATTATTAGCGAGACAGACACCACCATTTGGCTTTTGCTGTGGTAAACCACTCAACACATATCAGCTTGCCTTGCTTTAGTAAGTAGTCAGGGAACAGTAATTCTTTAGTTAGACAGGGACATCTAGTGAGAATAGTTTAGCATTGTTTTGTGCAACTGTGAGAAACTATCCAAATGTATTATTTTGAAATATCTGTGGTTGAAACTCTGTAGTATATCATACTCAGTATTCCCCTCTTTTCTGTTTTATTTATTATTAAATATTTTAACACCTTTCATTGTGCCTGGTCCTTTAGAAAATACTTTTAACATCTTGAGAGTACTTATGCTTATTTTGTTGACACTGTAGCCACTCCCAAAAGCCTTCCTGCTCTGGCCACACTCTATTATTGGTATTAACATTAATTTTACACAGTGTAATTGGGTACCCTTTGTAAGAGACTTACAGTAGGCGACTGGTAGCAACATGATTACTTCAGAGTCTGGGCAGAGAGGGGCACAGCTAGTAAATCTTTGGCAGCTTTTCCCAGATGTGTATATGTGTGTGTGTGTGTGTGTGTGTGTGTGTGTGTGTGTGTGTGTGTGTGTGTGTGTGTGTGTGTGTGTGTGTGTGTGTGTGTGTGTGTGTGTGTGTGTGTGTGTGTGTGTGTGTGTGTAAAACTCAAATGTTCAAGTGTGTGTGTGTCATATCAGGTACTGGTCACAGAGCTCCGAAGTGGTAGTATGGAGTTTTGTCCGGGCTGGGAGAGAATAAGAGAATCCATCCCCCAAGCCTTGTGAGTGCTTCATGTGTGCTCTTAAGGGAAATTGTGCTTGGTGCAGGGAGCTGCATCAGAAATATTGCATGAATCCATCTTTGCTCTTAGTGACTATCCCTCACCATAGTCAGTGGTGAGGATTGCATCTCCTTGATTGCTGGCCCGGAGTACAGACCGCGTCACAGTGGTAATTAAAGTCACCCATGAATATGGTATTTGATTGGATTGTGAGAGTTTCTAGTAAGTTTAAATACATGTTATGGGTTTTCTGTGTCATAGAGTGGGACCTAGAACTTTCAAGAAAGTGATATGAGATTTTGCCAATGCTGATTTGGGCATGGAGAAGCTCAATTGCATTGTGCTGTTTGACCAGCCTTGAGGTACATTTCATTTTTATGTAAATTGAGATACCTCCACCTTTTGTCCCTGCCTATGTGGTAGCTGGTCTACATGTGTGGAAGGCATTATAACCTTGCACTGACGGTGTGCTCTCCATGGCTCTAAACCATGTCTCAGTGACCACATGGATGTTAACATTTTCTAGCATGAAGAGAGCTTCTAAGCAGTGGAGCTTTTTTTAGACTCCTAGCATTGAGCAGTAACACCTTTAGATTTTCTTGGTTCTGATTTGATATGTCAGACATACTTTCAGTATATGATAATGGGGTGTTAATGTGTGGATTATGTAACTTACTGTAGGTATCTGCTGGCTGGCATTGGATTTCTGTGGCCCTTTAGTGAATATCTTCTGCATCACTCTGATGTAGGTCATCATAGTGGTAGTGGACCTGCACGCCAGTCTGGTAGATCCCAGTACATCTGCAGTGCTCCCACACAATCCAGTTCCAGATATCGATAATTGCAATGTCCTTGGGGTGTGCTTGCATCCTCTGCTCATGTCCAGCATATATAGTGAGCATCTGGGTGGTCTCCTCCTTTAGCCACTTCAGTGCCTGGACACACTGAAGCCTTCTCTCAGTCAACATCCTCATTTGTACAGCTGAAAGTTCTAGAAAAACACCTTCTAAAAATGCTGAGATCCTACTGAGCTTGCAGGTAACAATGGTAGGAGCAGTAAATGTACCAATATTACATTTTTAAGTTGGTGATTACAGGAGGGTAGCAGACTTCTGGGGGGCATCAGGCATGTGTTACAGTTATTCCCATTTAATGATACTATTTGGGATATTGTGCCGAGCACCTTACACTTACAATGAGTTTCGGGAATTTACATGGACAGTCTCAAATGGGATTCCAAATCACTGAATGGTAATGAGCCTCATTAATCATTGGTGGTGAAGATTGTACTTAAACTATGTACACTTGGATAACCTCCATTTGGGGTACACCTGACTTAGAGCTACCTTCCAAAGGTACCCAAAGGTGAGTTGTCACCTGCTGTGCTATTAACACATACCCATGTTATCATTATTCTGCAAAAATCAAATAAAACATGTTTAAATGCATATGTTTTTAAACTGTCTGCATTACACTCTATCTGTTACATAAAGGAGGGGGTTAGAATCAAACAATATGCATGCATACGGGTTAATGTCCATCAGTGATAATGACATTTTCCCCATATTCAGTTATATGTATAAAAAGGAAACAACCCTGGTGAACTACAGATATCAAGGGAATCAAAACATACATTGAAATATTTCTGTTGTTATTTCTAACTAACCTGTAATGTCTGTTGTAGGTTTACAGAAACTGATGACTTGCAGGGATTTCCGAAAGTCATATGTTCAGTGACCGATTTACGAATACGCTCTGATGCTTAGTAATATAGTAGTATTTGCAGGTACATTCAGTCTGACAGAGGCAAAATGAGGATGGCTTTAAATGTTCACTGTTTCTTGTGGTGATATGTAGCCATGACTGCACTACAGTTCATTTTAATATACTGACATGTTTCATCCCTGTTTCTGTATAAATCCCAGCATGTGTGTTACACACCATATAATGACACTAACGTTTGTTATGATGAGTCACTGACCTCGGTTGTATATGACATGCAGCTTGTTACACACCATATAATGACACTAACGTTTGTTATGATTTGTCACTGACCGCGGTTGTGTATGACATGCAGCTTGTTACACACCATATAATGACACTAACGTTTGTTATGATGTGTCACTGACCGCGGTTGTGCATGACATGCAGCTTGTTACACACCATATAATGACACTAACATTTGTTATGATGTGTCACTGACCGCGGTTGTGTATGACATGCAGCTTGTTACACACCATATAATGACACTAATGTTTGTTATGATGTGTCACTGACCGCGGTTGTATATGACATTTAGCTTGTTACACACCATATAATGACACTAACGGTTGTTATGATGTGTCACTGACCGCGGTTGTATATGACATGCAGCTTGTTACACACCATATAATGACACTAACGTTTGTTATGATGTGTCACTGACCACGGTTGTATATGACATGCAGCTTGTTACACACCATATAATGACACTAACGTTTGTTATGATGTGTCACTGACCGCGGTTGTATATGACATGCAGCTTGTTACACACCATATAACCAGCTTGTTACACACCTAATAAACTTCTGATTAAAATTACCAAACCTAACAATAATGCAGGTGACAGTTTATTCTCCAACTCTGTTGGAAAAACATGGAATAAACTACCCTCTGATATCACTTCTTTAACCTCTTTCCAACTTTTCAAATATCAACTAAAAATTTATCTCAATAAACACTGGCTTTGCTCCTGCACTAACCCAGACTAATGCTAACTCTTCTCTCTACCATTACCCTTGTTAACTTAAAAAAAAAAAAAAAAAAAAAAATTTTAAATTTATTTTTTATCTTTTTATATAATCTGTTTCACTTGCTATGTTTCTCATGTAACCTTTTATGCCTTTTTGTGAAAGTGTGCAACTAATGGAGCTTTTCTCCTCGGGCCTCTACTGAAAAAGGACATATATCCAGTTGGACTAGCCCGGTCAACAAATGTAAAATAAATAAAATAAAATAAATAAATATAATGACACTAACGTTTGTTATGATGTGTCACTGACCGCGATTGTATATGACATGCAGCTTGTTACACACCATATAATGACACTAACGTTTGTTATGATGTGTCACTGACCGCGATTGTATATGACATGCAGCTTGTTACACACCATATAATGACACTAACGTTTGTTATGATGTGTCACTGACCGCGGTTGTATATGACATGCAGCTTGTTACACACCATATAATGACACTAACGTTTGTTATGATGTGTCACTGACCGCGGTTGTATATGACATGCAGCTTGTTACACACCATATAATGACACTAACGTTTGTTATGATGTGTCACTGACCGCGGTTGTATATGACATGCAGCTTGTTACACACCATATAATTCCACTAACGTTTGTTATGATGTGTCACTGATCGCGGTTGTATATGACATGCAGCTTGTTACACACCATATAATGACACTAACGTTTGTTATGATGTGTCACTGACCGCGGTTGTATATGACATGCAGCTTGTTACACACCATATAATGACACTAACGTTTATGATGTGTCACTGACCGTGGTTGTATATGACATGCAGCTTGTTACACACCATATAATGACACTAACATTTGTTATGATGTGTCACTGACCGCGGTTGTATATGAGATGCAGCTTACGTTCTTGGGGTACACATGATTTTTCTGTTTGGATATCCGTGTAACTGTGGAAACACCACTGCTATATTACTGGGTTTATGACCCACTGGTTATGTGTTTGTCCTATACTTATCATAATATTGATTGACTTGTGTTCAAATCCCACCTTGACACTTATGACACATGAAAACTATTAAATGGCTTGACAGATATGTTGATATTAGCTCATATGGATGATGTGTTTTTCATGTTTATTCAGACTATCTGTACATAACAGTGTTATACATGACACCGACTGTTTTGCATAGCTTTGTATTGTTTATTTTTATTTATTTATTTATTTAACATTTGTTTACTGGGAAAGTCCAACTTAGAATGAAGTCAATTTTCAGTGGAGACCTGAGGAGAAATGCTCCAGATGCACGCCTTTGTAATGTGGGAGGAAACCGGAGTATCTGGAGAAAACCCACTCAAACACAAAGAGGACATGCAGACTCCACACAGAAGGCACTTCAGCCAAGAATCAAACCGGAAAACCTCTTGCTATGAGGTGACAATGCTACTGCTGCACCACTGCATTGTAAATTAAAGGCGAGCCATTCATTTGACATATGCTTTTAACATTAACATGTCAATGTGTGAGCCCCTATATAAATTGTAAGATGTGCATATCTCACTGTCTTCCAAATGTAGAACCATAATAGGAGATACAATGTCTCACACAGAGAGAAGGATATAATAATCCACGCTCTGTGCTAGCATGGCCACAGCCTTCTTGAATGGACAGGCAATACTGTCTGCAGGAATCAAATGTGGACAGACCTGACAGACATGATCAATGCAGTATGTGGCCACAATAGATCCAAGGAGGCCGACTGGCAATGTTGATCTGACATGATCCTCCGTGCAGCCAGCAGCCTCCACCACTATGAGAGAGTGAGGAATGCCACTGGAGGTGGTCACCCTTGCTTCCCCCAGATGAGAGGATGTTGTTCCTGGCCTCACATCATTCCACCAGCCTGGATCATTGGATACCAGGTGGAGGTATTGAAGCATGTGTTCCAGGATGGACAGACATGTCCTAATTTCACAGATACTGCAACATACATCATTTCTCATTAAAGGACATTAATTCACATTTAATACCATATTGTTATATTTTTTTACAGCAACAAAAGTATGTCATGTATATGAAAATTCACCTGATGTGTATGTACAACATAAGTGTTATAGCCTGCTATCTTATCAACACAGTGCATAGATAACACTCTCAGCAACATGTGTGATGCAGTGTTTTCAACTAAATGTGTCCCTCAACATCTGCACAGCAACAACACATGCCTCATAAGAGTCTCCATATCCTGTTAGTGCGATCAATAATTGTTGTGTGACTCTGCCTTCTGTCATGGCTCTGGACTACCTTCACATGTTGATGTTTGTGTGTCTTGTTGTACTACAGGCTCTGCATTGCTACAGATGACATGTTCCCCTAACAAGTAGGATGTAACTGGTAAGATATTGCATCTGTTTACTACATGTCACCATTGATAATGCCATCTGTGTCCTTTATGACTACTGTGTCTTCTTCATCTCCCTAGGACACCTGCAATCTGCACATTGATATCACCCATTCAGTATGTGTCTATCTTATTCGCTATGTCTTATACCTCAGATGAAATGCTACATGATGCCTTGTACATGCTTAATACTGATTTGTATGTCTATCGTTTCATATGACAGTGGCATGTCAACCCTCACCACTGGCAGTGGGGTCAGAGGAGGACATGTCAGGTAGGTTTAAGTATTTGTACTGACTACATCTGTCATATTTGTTTGATATATAAATTATATGGCATATGTCTGTATATAGGGTCCCTAAACCACCCACAGACATGATGTCCTGCTAAGTCCATATCATCATTAGCATTGTAGTCATATAGTTGTCCCATATTTCATTACTAAGCTGCATCATGCGATTTCTGGGAAGGTATGTGACATATGTCATCTGTCTCTTTTTATAAAGCAGCAGTCATGCAAAGCTCCAGGTTCACAATAGTTTGAATGAGATACACAAGCACTTTCACCAAATGCTTCTTCAGTTGTAATACAAAACTGATTAAAAGCACCATATTTCACTATACAAGTCAGAGTCACCTGATTCCTCTAATTACAGCATTAAAGGTATATGCATTAAAACTGAACATCAACATCATGTATAAAACAAGAACTCTAAAAACACTATATAAAGCATATATTAATCTAAATCTTACACTGTTAACAGCATTCCACTGTTAGAAGTATGTACCTATACCCTATCTATGTAAGGGTCTCTTTTTAAGTATGGGTCTCAAGGGCACATAATCATTAAGCCCATGGCCTGTATCAGCTCTCAGCCTAACAATCCACTGAGTTTCTAACTCTTCTGTTCTAGACCTAACATCTCCACCCCTCATATTTTCATAACTCATGGCCAATACTTTAAACTTAAAAACATATTGTGTATCAGTTGTACTCACATGTTTCGCTAATGCATTAAATATACTCTTCTTCACTATGTGGTATACATGCTCTCTGATACTCTCTTTCAGCATCCTGTCCCTTTTCCCAACATAAAATTTGTGGCAGATCTGAAATGCCGCTAAGTACACCACATGAGTGCTCTCACATGTCGCTGCAATCTTCATATTATAAACTACCCCTGTATCTTGGTGTCTAAAGATCAGGGTAGTATCTATATGTGGGCACGAAGAACATCTCCCACATGGTACCGTTCCACTCTGCTCTACATTCCTTTTATCATTCCTGGGCACATACAGTCATCTTTTTAGTGATTTTTTTTTGTTCCTGAAAATAAATTGGGGGTTTTTGTCAAGGAACTTACATACTTGCTTATCTGTAGTCAAGATATTCCAATTTCTTCTAATAATGTCTGTGTACTGTCTAATATTGCTCGAATAACTAAACGACACCTTCAGTTTATTACTATTGTTCCTCACTCTCGCCCCCAGTCTATGCTCTGTATTGACATTGGTATTTTCAGAAAAATAGGGGTTCGCCCTAGTTGACCTCAGCCTCATAACATTGTCTAAGTTTTTTTGGAGCAAACTTATATCATATCCTCTATTTATTAACTTGGCACTGGTGATGTCGACTTGTTGTTGAAAGTCTTCCTCCCTGACATTCAGTCTGGATGCCCTATATATCTGATTCTGGACATTTTTAAAATGTATTTTGGGTGCATACTCCCTCTACAGAGCAGGTGAGTGACATGACATTCCTTCCTATATAAACGAGTGCTGAGTTTGTCGTCATCCTCCTTGAAAATGGTAACATCTAAAAAATCTATATCTGTATACGACCAACTGATGGTAAACCTTAAGAAATGGATGGTTCTATTGATATAATCAACAAAATTCATTAGGGTCTCCAAATCACCTCCCCATAACAAGAAGAGGTCATCCACGAATCTCCGAAAAAACAGAAAATGTAAATCCCCTGTTTAATTGTGCATTGGTGGAGGAACAGAAGGATACATCAAATGTGGATTTTTTAGCACTGAAGAGCTGTCTTTTGTCATTAGAGAAGGAACAATTTAAACTGAAATGGATAAAGTACCAGAAATTTCACCTTGAAGTTTGTATCAAGGAAGGTATAATACCACGAGGTTTGAGAGTTTTGAAAATGCCATCGCAAGTGAACTGTGATTCTTCACTCCTTATTGAATGGCAGAAGTTGAATATAGTCACCAGTTTGGGCTATTTGAAACTTCTGATAGGGTCAGCAGAAAGAGAAATGACTGTAGTGCTTGATCGTGTCAAGACCAAACATGTCGAATTATAGCAACAATTTGCATGATTGCTGTGGATAAACATCTACATGAGGTGATAGAAGGGGTTAGTGTGTACCCCAGGAAAACTACTGCAGACCAAACTGAGGAAACTCAGTAGAGATAGAAAGGACTTTGCCTTAGAGAATGTCTTTACTTGGCCCCATTATTCTGTGATGCCAGAGAATACACACAGTGTGGTTCCCATGGCAGCCTTCACTTCAACTAATCACCTGCAGAGCTCTAACCTGCCTGTGAACACAGGAACTGTATCTCCACCTACAGAAGGAGAGAAGCAGCCAGCAGTTCAACAGAGAATGGTCACGACGACTGCACGATGATGATGATGATGATGACTAACAGAGATTGGAGAAACTCCTGCTAGACAGAATCAGGCTCAAGAGAGTATTGAGTCATTTTTACAAATATTAAGCACACAAACCCTTGCTTTCCCATTACAGATGAGGGAGAGGTCGGGGACCAGAGGAGGAGTGCAACAGAGAGACAGGAGCCAGACATGAGCCAAGAGGAAATACGAGGACACTACGGTGAGCCCTTACACTTTAAAAAAGGTCTTTCTCAAGCAAAAGAACTAGTATTCAACTTCTCTAGTTATGAACTGTCATTGGATGAGCTTAGTGTTTTGAACAAACGGCTACCATTTATACCTTCAGCTGATTCTGATTTTACTGAAATTATTTTTGATATCAAACAATTCAGTCAAAATTTGATGTTGAAATTAATGTTTGACAATGGAATGACTGTTATTGATGATTGGTTGTTTAAGAAGCCTAGTGTTTTTATTCCTAAATTGTATTCTTTGATTCATGCATTTGAGCAACTATGTATAGATGAGGTATACAAAATGCAAAGCATGCAGCAATGGAAGAGAAATAAATCTAAACATTTTAATTTAAATAAAATAGAGAAAGATGCTCTTATACGATTGCAGAATAATGCACTGATAGTGATTAGACGGGCAGATGGAGGGGGCAGATAGTTGTCATGGATAAGGACAAATACGATACAGCGATATCCAGTATGCTCAGTGATTGGGACTTTTTTATGCCTATAACATCGGGACAAGTGATAGTTATGATTAGGAAAGTGGAAGAGAATGTCTGAGAATTGAAAAGCTCCAGTATAATAGATGACAGTCTTTATAAATATTTTACAGTGCCGCATCCCACTATACCACTTATTCAACGGTTGCCCAAAGTGCACAAGGACCCAAGAAATCCCCCAATGAGACCAACTGTAGCAGGGAGAAACTGGTGAACAGAATCCATGTCTACTTTTATAGAAAGAAACCTCAGACCTGTTATTGAACATGGCAAGTATATCCTTAGAGACACAGAGCATTTTATTAGGGACTTATATGAACATACACAGGATAGCAGTTTGTCAGAACAGTATATTTTAGTTACTCTGGATCTGGTTTAATTATTTACAGTTATCCCTAATAATGTAGGAGTAGAGAATGTTATGAGATTTATGGAGACCAATTCGGACTACAACATAGGCAAGGTAGAACAGTTGAAAACATTCCTAAAATTGGTGTTGGAGAATAACATCTTTATGTTTGGGGATATTGTTTATTGGCAGCAGAATGGCATAGCTATGGGCACTTCTTGTGACAATAGCTATGCTAACGCTGTCATGGCTATATGGGAAGTTGAGAATTTGATTGAGGGGCCCTATAAACAACAGATTCTGTTTTTTCAGAGATTTGTGGATGACCTCTTCTGGTTATGGGGAGGAGATTTGGAGACCCTAATGAATTTTGTTGATTATATCAATAGGACCACCCATTTCTTAAGGTTTACCATCTGTTGGTCATATACAGATATAGATTTTTTAGATGTTTCAAGGAGGATGACAGCAAACTCAGCACTTGATTATATAGGAACGAATGCCATCTCAATCACCTGCTCTGTAAAGGGAGTATGCACCCACAAAACATTTTTAGGAATGTTGTCCAGAATCAGATATATAGGGCATCCAGATTGAATGTCAGGGAGGAAGACTTTCAACAACAAGTTGACATCACCAGTGCCGGGTTAATAGATAGAGGATATGATATAAGTATGCTCCAAAAGAACGTAGGCAATGTTATGAGGCTGAGATCAACTAGAGCAAAACCCTATTTTTCTGAAAATACCAATGTCAATACAGAACACAGACTGGGGGCGAGAGTGAGGAACAATAGTAATAAATTGAAGGTGCCATTTAGTTATTTGAGCAATATTAGACAGTACACAGACATTATTAGAAGAAATTGGAATATCTTGACTACAGATAAGCAAGTATGTAAGTTCCTTGACACAGAACCCCAATTTATTTTCAGGAACAAAAAAAAAATCACTAAAAAGATGACTGTATGTGCCCAGGAATGATAAAAGGAATGTAGAGCAGAGTGGAACGGTACCACGTGGGAGATGTTCTTCGTGCCCACATATAGATACTACCCTGATCTTTAGACACCAAGATACAGGGGTAGTTTATAATATGAAGATTGCAGCGACATGTGAGAGCACTCATGTGGTGTACTTAGCGGTATTTCAAATCTGCCACAAATTTTATGTTGGGAAAAGGGACAGGATGCTGAAAGAGAGTATCAGAGAGCATATATACCACATAGTGAAGAAGAGTATATTTAATGCATTAGCGAAACATGTGAGTGCAACTGATACACAACATGTTTTTAAGTTTTAGGTATTGGCCATGAGTTAGGAAAATATGAGGAGTGGAGATGTTAGGTCCAGAACAGAAGAGTTAGAAACCAAGTGGATTGTTAGGCTGAGAGCTGATACAGGCCATGGGCTTAATGATTATGTGCCCTTGAGACCCATACTTAGAAAGAGACCCTTACATAGATAGGGTATAGGTACATACTTCTAACAGTGGAATACTTTTAACAGTGTAAGATTTAGATTAATATATGCTTTATATAGTGTTTTTAGGGATCTTGTTTTATACATGATGTTGATGTTCAGTTTTAATGCATATACCTTTAATGCTGTAATTAGAGGAATCAGGTGACTCTGACTTGTATAGTGAAATATGGTGCTTTTAATCAGTTTTGTATTAGAACTGAAGAAGCATTTGGTTAAAGCACTTGTGTATCTCATTCAAACGATTGTGAACCTGGAGCCTTGCCTATGACTGCTGCTTTATATTATTGCATTTTTGTTGTTTGTTTGGTTCAGAGGCACTTGGTTGTCAGTGGTTGTTCTGCTGTGTTTCATTGGATCTGTCTTTTTTTGCAGCAAGTCCACTACCTGCCTCTTTCAGTAGCCCGGTCACTGATCCTGAGAGGGGATGTGAGATGACTAACTATGATACTGCACTTCATGGCACACAGGCCAATGCATTGAGTTCATTGTGTGGTCTGGAAGAAAACAGCCATCTGGTTCATGGTGTAGCCTCTGATATGGAGGATACTGTGACTGGACATTCTGATGCTGTGGGGATATCAAATGGTGGACATGATGATGACTATCACCCTCTGTCACATGTAGAGTCTGGTAATGATGGTAACTCTTCCCCATGAAAGAACAATATTGCCCAAAGGACTACACATGTGAGTATAGCCAATGTACATGGATGTGTGTCATCAGGTGTCTGCCTATTATTACTAGCAAATGAGCCTTCAGTTATGTCATGAATCTGATGTTCGTGCACGTGCTCATGACACCAATCTTAGTACACCAGAAACATGTGCTACATGATGGTCAAGAGCACAGACATGGTAAGGTCATGGCAGCATTGGCTGTACAACATGACAGTGTGGTAGGTCATGGCAGCATTGGTTATACAGTATGACAGTGTGGTAGGTCATGGCAGCATTGGTTATACAGCATGACAGTGTGGTAGGTCATGGCAGCATTGGTTATACAGCATGACAGTGTGGTAGGTCATGGCAGCATTGGTTATACAGCATGACAGTGTGGTAGGTCATGGCAGTATTGGTTATACAGCATGACAGTGTGGTAGGTCAGAGCAGCATTAGCTGCACAGCTTGACAGTGTGGTGCCTGTTGAATGCTCTGTTGACAGCCTCACTACAGCAGTGCTTTGGTATGAATCGGGTGTTATGTGCCCTAAATGTACTGAGCAGATTACCTCCAGTGGGCAGAGGCAGACCCCCCCCTCATTAGATCTACACATGGCCCCCCAACATCAATGTCTGTGCTGCAACATTCATGCACATCTGCTGTTTGTCACTCCACTGTAAAGCCAGCAGTCATAGCCACGCTGTCACATTACAGTCATATTCCTACCCACACTGTGTCCCAAAATCCTAATGTCACCACATCCAGCTTGAGTGCTTCCAGATATGGAAGAGGCAGCCAGGACCATGGTGTATGGAGTCAGCATGGGCAACCTAGACTGTGTTAGAGTAACACTGACTGTTAATCCAATGTGTGTGTCTTGTTGTATCACTCTGACACTGTGGCAATGGTGACCACTGTGCTGACCACTGACTAATTAATCTGTAGGCGGTTTTTCAAATGTCTGATGCCACAGAGTTTTCTGATCTGTTATCTGACCTAGGTGACTAACTGCAAGTTGTGGTATGAAGTACTTATTGGTATGTATTAATACAGATACTGACATCTGTAATGCTATATGTGACGTCATCCCTCTATGTTTGCATTACTTGCTAGTTGAAATATAGCACATATTTACATGGATAACAGCACATTTATCTTTGTCAACCAGCACTGATTGCTACATTACACATTTACCTATCTGCCATTCCCACATGCACAAGTATGCCTCTGTATGCACACCCATGTCACGTGTAGCATTTTAATGTAGTACTGTACATGCCTCACCCTCAACACTCCATGCACTTCTCTGGACCTGTTTTTATTTTCATTCACCATGGTGACATGTATTTCTCATGTGTGTGTTCCCTTATGTCACTGATTCCAAACACATACATATATACCTATGTTTGCTGTATCCCCAACATTGATGCATATTCCATGTCTGTTGTGTCCTCACTATCATTAATACTCTGCATATTTGAACATATTCTTCCCCTGTAAGTGAGTCATTTTGCAGCTCTAACCTGTGCATCAAAGCATTGCCTTCTGTGTGACACTCCATATCAGGCATGTGATATGTTTGCTTGTTTTTATTTTCTTTTTGGCTGGTTCTTGGGATGTTTGTAATTACTCATACTGCTGTAAGCTTTTTCTTGTGTTGTACACACTGTCATATATCACACAATGTTATGTGAGATGCATAAATATTAGTGTACAAACCCTATTTTTGGATATGTTCGAGCTGATATATTTCCATAAACTTCAGGGGTCTTGATGTCTTTTGGCACTGACTATTTTGCAGGTAACTTTCCATGTCAGTTATCCGTATGATGATATCATACCTGTCCAATAACACCTGTACCTTGCAGGGAGACATACTGCTGTATTGTTTCCTGCATATACTTCCAGAGGTGTTCCTTGGGAATGTTGTGTATATGTTCTTACTGGGATACCTTATACTTCTGCTGCATATGATGTCCATTATGGGCAATTAACGTGCTGCTGTTGTGGGGCAACACATGACCATCACTGTTTAGTCTGTGTACATTTGTACCTGTGGTTTGTCATGACTCATTAACATAGCTTATAACTTCTTTGCTCAAGAATCTGGGATAAAGCCAAAAATAATGGGGGACAAATGCCCAAAACTGGGACAAGTTTTAAATATTTTCCTTATTCACTTAAAAATTTGATAGAACAACACGTTTTGCATCAACATACATTATCTGACCCATATGTAGTATGAAACAGTAACATCTGGCAATTACTTACTAACTGTAATTAAAAAACTTGTGACTGACATGACAAATGTGACAGAAAATCACGGTTAGTTTTAGAGATAGTTGAGAAGTATGCCAGAGAATTATGTTTTTTTTTTTGTTTGTTTTTGTTTTTGTTAAACAAAGTGAAATAAGATGTCCCCCAAGGGGGATGGGCTCAAACTGTCCATTACTCTGCATACATGAGGTCACAAGCAGGTCCCCCACTGACTCTGGACACCTGCTCTACATCTCCATCTGTATGTGGAAGTAGGTACTGCTGTCAGTCCTGCTTTTCACTTGGTGGTGCCTGCAGTACCTTTTTCTACCTACAGGTTGAGTTTCCACCACACTAAGTATCTTTTTAATTTCAATGGGCTTAGTCTTTGATTTGACCTTGTACACTGTAGAGTCTTGCCAATGTAAAACACTGAAGTGGTGCGCCCACAGGGGCTCCATCATTCACATAGTTAAGCATAGTCCTTAAAAAAATGCTTCTCAGAACAAAAACTGTCATGGCAGCAACTTCAGGTAAATAAGAACAACATTTAGCATCTGTCCCAGATTTGGGGGTTTTGTCCTTCATTATTTTATTTTTTTCAGGGTGGAATTGTAACGGATTTTTGTGCTAAGAAGTTGAGAATATTATTTTTATCACTGTCAGGTGAGGTTTACATAACAAAGGGGCTATAACTATACTGGGTGGGGGTTATGGGGCTGTTTATGAATTGAAGTAACTTACTGTCAAAGGAAAAATAACTTCAAAATGATCAACACACGGCAGGTTCAGGTTAAGGCACTTTAATCTTGCAGCAAGGAGACAAAAACGTGCTAATACAGAGTTTGTCTAACTAGAATCAGGAAGTGAAGCTATTCTTATACATTTCTTACAAGGTATTGCCTACTAAGCTGATGTAATAAATCACAAGTTCTTTCAATATTATTTCACAGCAGTTGTTTGTCCATGATTTTCTACTGGCATACCAAGTTTACAAAAAAACTTCCTAAGAAAAACAACGTGGCCTTGATGACCACCGGTCAGATACAACTTCTCACTTTGCAATGTTACCATTCAAGGTACTATGGCTAATTCGAGCACAAAGCAAGTACAGATTACAGTTCATTTCTTCAAGCAGTCTTTGTTTGATGTATCTCTTCTTTTCCGTAGCTGTGCATGTTTTCATAACATGAACAGGGCTGATTGTTCATATTTAATCACATTATAAAAAACAGTATTGTTCTATTCATTCACTGTTCATTCATTTTCCTGATCTAGCAGATACTCACCTGCTTCTCAGTACATTTCCAAAAGGCATAAACATGAATTTTGCTGTGCTAGCAAATACTAGGTCAGAGGGCATCTTGCAATTTCAGAAAGCATACTGCAGTTTGAAAAAAGCATCTTATAATTTCATACAGAATTAAGCTGTACATAAAATAGAATGAAATATGTTAACCCTTTTAGCTTCTAATAAGCACTAAACATATACATTAATACATATTTTTCTAATATTTCCCCCGTTAATACTTTTTATTCTATTTTCAAAAGCATAAACAGTTGCTTCTTCTCCTAACCTCTTTCTGTTCAGAATTTGCAGTTAAGAGAGTCATTCAGTTTAAACTTATGAAAGTGTTTCATTTTTCAACAGTTCTTCAATTTCAGTACTTTGATATAAAGTCTCAGAAACTGACATGTCTATAAAATCTTTGATCAATCTTTTCATGCAGTGAATACCACAACAAACACATACTCCTAATAGGAGTAACCCCCACACAAATGGCAATCAGGATGTTCATTAGGATGCTACCCCACCCCCCAAACAAATTCTGGAAAAAGTTCGTCAGTGGGTTTGGGCCTGGTCTGGTCATGTCAGACACTTGCTAAATCACCTCAAGATGGTCATTTATCTCATGCTGGTTGCCAGGAATATACGAACAACACTCCTCTTTTATTAAAGTGCACGTACCACCTTTCGCCGCTAGGGTGAAGTAAAGAGCCATGCGGTTTTGAAGCACCACAGTTCTCATAGCATTCAGTTCATCAGTTATTAATTTGAGAGCAGAAAAAGTTGCATTACTCATTACTTCGAGAAGTTTGGACAGTTTTCTCAGCTCCCAAATCGATTTCACTGTGCCATATGCAGGGGCTATACCTGCCCACGATATAATGGTGTCACTCAAGTCCATGTGTGCCAGTTTATCTCTGTTTTTCATGGAATTATGGTTTCTCCAGCCTGCTTCAATTCGTCCCACTGGATTTTCAGGCCTTCTGATTGGATTTCCAGTTTTCTTGGTGATCTCTGTGACATTTCGAATTTTTTCCTGATGCAAGACTACAGTGTGTCGTATGGCCGAAACCAGGTATCCCAAAAAAACAACTGCCGGACCAGTTCTCAGGTAACCATTTGTATGCCTTTTTCCCACAAACAAAATAACAATTCTCTACTTTTGTATTAATATACACTTGCCCTGCATGAAACATTTTCTTATCAATAATAGTTGTTTTAAAAGAACAGGATTACGTTGTATCTCATCAATAGTTTTATGGATCGACTCAAGATATGAGTCATAGTTTGCATCACAGATATAACCTGCATTATTGGCTTTGGTATAACATTTGTAAGGAACAGTCACATTACAGTTACTCCAACCTACCTGAACAGTATCATTTTTGTAAAAACATACAATTCCCTTTTGTGTAACAGGCAGGAACAATGCTATTTTGTCTTGTGACTTTACAGTCGTAGTATCAAAAAGCAAATTTTCCCAGGTCTCATTGACTCCTAGGGGGACAGCAGTCATTAATAATCCCCCATATGCTGTTGGTATAGCTGTGCAGATCCAGCAATTCAAAACATTAAAAGTTTCAGCATACACGTATTTAATTGCTTGGTAAGTGTTAAAGTTCGGATGCCAGTCTATGAATGATTCACGTTTATTCAGTTCAGCTCATGTGGCTGGAAAAAGGAAAGGCCACAAAAAAAAGATTAATGCTATCAGTATGGCCAACAGAATGATCATACAATACTTCTGAGGTTGTTCAACATTTCTATTTGCTCCATATCTGGTCATTTTGTACTTGTGTAACAGTAACAAGTTTTTTGTCCAGTTCAAAGTTTTTAACCAATTTACAGTGTGTCAGATGAATCCAGGATGCTCGCTCTGCGATCTTGACTGCAGTGGGTGTTGACAGTAGCACTTGGTATGGCCCTTCCCACTTCATTGTGGTCCAGTTCTTTTTCTTGATAACTTTCACCCAGACCCACGTGCCTGGGACTACTGCTGCTTCCGATGGTCTGGTTTGTTCTTTATCTGAAACAGAATTTAACTGCAAAAGTTGTTTATTACTTAAAAGTCATCTCATATATTCTGCATGTGAAATGTCAGCCTCCTGGTCTGCAGGCATGAGAGGTTTCCACTGAGGTATATAATATGCCCTCCCAAACAGTATTTCAAAAGGAGTTAACCCCTTTGCATTTGGAACAGTTCTCATGCTCAACAGTGCCAGAGGCAGGCAGTGCACCCAGTTCTTTTGTGTCTCACTAATCAATTTCCTAAGTTTGTTTTTCAAAACCCCATTATGCCTCTCTACTAATCCTGCAGATTGGGGGTGGTATGCATAATGGTTCTTTAAGGAAATCCTGAAATATCGGCTCAACCGTTGTATGGTTTGATTTACAAAGTGTGTGCCATTGTCACTGTAGATCTTTTCCGGTATGCCACATCTAGGAATAATTTCTTTAACAATGAATTTTGCAACAGTAGCTGCATCTGGATTTTTAGTTGGAAAAGCTTCCACCCATTTGAAAAACATATCTATAATGACAAGACAATATTTCTTATTTTCACATTTGTTTAGTTCTATGAAATCCATACAGATAGTATGGAACGGGTACGGTGGTGTTGGGAAACTCCCTTGCTTAGGCTTCAATGCCCCTTGTGCATGATGCCTGTTACAAACATGGCATGCTGCACAAAATTTTTTTGTGTAGTTTGTAAATCCATATGCAGTGAGCACTCGGTTCACTAACTGTACCATCCCCCCGTTGAGACATGGCATTGCCCATGGCTCAACAAAGCTGCATATCTAAACAAGTTAGACGGCAAAATTGGTTTCCTTCTTTGGAGATGTACAGCCCTTTCTCAAGAATTGCTCCTCGTTTTATCCATTTCTGTTTTTCTACATTTGTAGTAAGTGTCTGCATTGTTTTTAGCATTTCTAAATCTAAAATCTCAGAAGGTTGTAATTCCTCACTCAAAAGAAATACTTCTGAAGTTGAAGCTGCCTGCTTTGCAGCTGTATCAGCTCTCACATTACCTTTTGAAATCCTATCCTGTTGCTTGGTATGAGCTACACATTTACAAATAGCTACTTTCTGAGGTAACTGAATAGATTCTAACAAATCTAAAATAAATTGCACATGATTAATTGGTTTACCAGTAGATGTTATCATTCCTCTATTTTCCACTGTTGTGCAAAAACATGTACAGTAGAAAAAGCATACTGGCTGTCAGTAAAAATGTTCACACATTTACCCTTTGCTAAGGTACAAGCCCTTGTCAAGGCAATCAATTCTGCTGCTTGTGAAGATAAGTTGTGTGGTAAAGACTTCGCTTCTAAAATCTCAGTGTCAGAAACTACTGCATACCCCCACTAGATTCTGTCCTGTAGGACCCCTTCTGCATGAGCCGTCCACATAATATGTCACCTCGGCATCATCCAAGGGAACATCCGATTAGATCTTTTCTAGGCAGTGTCTTTTGCTCAATCTCCTGCAGGCAGCTGTGTGGTGTGCCATCCGCAGGTGCCGGGAGCAAGGTAGATGGGTTTAAAGTTGTACATCGCTCAATTGTCATATGAGGTTGGCTCAAGAGTATAGTCATACAGGAAAGATGTCTAGCTGGAGAAAGATATGCCACTTTTTCTTGCAGTAAAATACTTGCGACTGCATGAGGCACTCTCAATGTGAGAGGGTGGAACAACACTACTGAGGCCGAAGCCTGTACTGCCATTGCAGCTGCAACTACTGCTTGTATGCAGTGGGGCAGGGATCACGCCACTGGGTCCAGCTGTGATGAATAATAAGCTATGTGGCGTTGCTTATCCCCATGTTGCTATGTTAACACTGATGTCATGTAACCTTGCTTACAATCTACAGTTTGGAAAAAACGTTTATGATAGTTTGGTAATCCTAAAACTAATAAGGATAATATCAGTTGTCCCAGTTTGCAGAAAGCTGATTCTGCTTCTGGTGTCCATTGCAATAAATCTTGTGCTGCCATAGGCTTTTTGTATATTAAGTTGGTCAATGGAGCAGACTCCAAGGCATAGTTTGGAATCCAACTCTGACAGAAATTAGTTGTGCCCAGGAAGGACATCATTTCCTTCTTGGTAGTCGGTTTGGGTGCTTGTAAAATTGCTATTTTCCTATCTTCATCTAATGTTCTGCCTTCTTTGGATATTACATATCCCAGGTATTTAACCTGCTTTTTCCAAAGCTGTAACTTGTTTTTGTTTACTCTATGTCCTTGAGTGGCTAGAAATTGTAATAATGCTATTCTATCTTCTCTGCATTCTTGCTGGGTGGGGGCTGCCAGCAGGATGTCGTCTACATAAAGTAAAATTTGGCTGCCTCTTGGTGGGCTAAATCCTGCCAAGTTGCTTGCCATCTCCTGTGCAAATATTGTTGGGCTTTCACAATACCCCTGTGGTAGTTGCATGTATGTATACCTTTTCCCCTGAAATGTGAATGCAAACCAATGTTGGCTGTCAGGGTGTACCGGTATCGAAAAGCATTGCTAATATCTACCACAGAAAAATACTTCTGTTGAGATTTTAAATCATTCAATAAGGTGTGTGGATCTGGCACCGTAGGTGCTCTAGGTATTACTGCATCATTTACAGCTTGTAAATATTGGACCATACGCCATTCTCCGTTTGCTTTCCTAACAGGAAATAAGGGTGTGTTACATGGTGAATTGGGAGATTCTATCAGTACTCCTTCCTTAAGTAAAGCTGCTATTATAGGTTTGATTCCTACTTCTGCATCCTTTCTTAAGGGATACTGTCTCTTTTGAGGTCTGAATGCTGATTTTGGCGTAATAGTAACTGGTCCTGCTGTACGAATTAGTCCTAAATCTGATTTCCCTGTTGACCAGAGACTTTCTGGTATGCTCCGTAAAGCTTTTTCTTCCTCTTCTGATAAGAGTGCTAATCAGCTGTCCTTGCTAGACTGCAAGTGTACAGCTGGGTGTGTCTGTGTTATCCAATTTAACTTCTGCTTTTGTACTCCCTGTTCTGACAATTCTAACTCTGTTTGTTTCTCCCACTTGGTGACTTTTTCTCCAAGTTCTGCCCATTTCACATTCTTGTCTTTAGTTAAACTAACATGTGGTAATCAATTAGATTTATAGAGTGCAAAGAATTCCTGGGGCAATGAACAGCTAACTACACTGTTCCCTTCTGTGTCCCAGTACAGATAACGTAATACTAATCTGTTTGCATGGTTTCTAAACAGTTCTTGCTCATATTCCTTATCAGGTCCTGGTGTGCTACAATAATACAGAGTACAGTGCAACAAATGCTGTTTATCAGTGTCAAGGGAGGGGGACTTACTGATGGCTACATTCATCAGTTCTTCGGTTACTGCCCGTGGACCAGTCGTGACTAAGTCCTGGCTGTACCAATAAAATGTTTCACCCTCCGGTCGCACCACAAAAGTATCCATTTGTCACTGTGCTTCCATACCCTGCATAGTCGGTACTACTGCTATGCCAAATATCTGCATAAGATCTCTGCCCAAAAGGTTCACTGGGCATTTTGCAGAAACAACAATTTTGCTTTTCTGGGTCATCCCTGAAACAGGGTCAGTTATTGCTATGTTATGGGAGAGTGGCTCCCGATATAGCTGTCTATTAGCTGCTTTCACTAATATGTAATCGAGTGATTCTGAATTTTTTGGTAGTTTGGAAGGATGTATCAGGGTTCGTGAAGCCCCTGAGTCACACAGGAATTTAACTTCCCTCCCCTCTACCAGAAGTGTAACTTCCGGTTTCGTGTCTGCTAAATAGAGCTCTAGGCTCAATAATATATAATAATAGTAAACCATTAAATGGTTTACATCTTATCTTAGCAATAGACAACAAGCAGTTCTTTGGGGAAACCAAACTTCCTCTCAATTATCTGTAACCATTGGTGTCCCTCAGGGCTCAATTCTCGGACCTCTTCTATTCACCCTATTTATTAATGACCTACATCTAGCAATTCCTCAAGCAACCATCATACAATATGCTGATGACTCCACCCTGATTTGTTCAGCATATTCTTCTTCAGCACTTTATTCACTTACTCAAAGCATCTTCAACACTGTTGAAACATGGTTTTCTAAATGCTACCTTCTTCTTAATGCCAAAAAAACTAAACTTCTGCTCTTCACCCCCACCTCTCGGTCCCCACCCCTTGATTTCACCATTTCATCAAATAATGCTACTGTCATTTCCCCTGAATCAACAACAAAACTATTAGGAATAACTATTGATAACAATCTCTCTTTTGATCAACACATTAACAACACTATTAAATTAGTAAACAGAAAAATTGGGTCCTTATATAGAATTAAACCCTACCTAACTGCTTCTGCCAGAGCCACAATTGCCCACTCCCATCTTATGTCTACACTTCTCTATGCTTCTCCAATCTTTACCAACCTTAGGAAAGCCAACCTTAACAAACTTGCCACATCCTATTACAACATTGCCAGATTTGCTACTGGCAACCCTTACAGAACACATCACTGTGTGAACCTGAAACAACTAGGATGGGTGGAATTTCAAAAAATGTTGCTTATTCCCCAACTCAACATTGCCCACAAATTACTCTACCAGCCCAATAACACCCCTATTCTTTCTCAACTTTTAATCCCTTATAATAATCTCAACTCTCTTAGATCTTCTAAGAAACTCATGGCCTGCCTTACAAAGTCCAATAACTCAGCCAGTGACTCCATTTTCTCTAATACAATTGGAAGGAGCTGGAATCTGCTACCCAGTGAAATCACACTAACTGCATCTTTACCACTCTTCAAACAAGAAATTAAGAAGTACTTCCAAAGTCATTGGCTCTGTTCCTGTATAAAGCCTGACTAATCTTCCTACCTACATCTGTTATCCTCCTCCTCAGATTTTCCTCCACTCTCTCTTTTTTCTTTTTTCTTTTCTTTTTATAACTTTTTTTCTTCCTACCCCTTATTATCCCTTACCTCTCTTTGGCTTATGTCCAGAAGGTCTTTTTGCTTCTTTGCCTTTACTGTTTTCACATTCCTCTCTTAGATGGCTTCATTTTTCACCCACTTATAGTAATATTGCCCTCTTTCTCTGATATTTACCCTTTTGCTATCCTCTAACTCTCTCTGTACAACAACTTGTCACCCTATATTTTCTCACTGTCATCTCATCCTGCAACATGAATCTTTGTTACTCATACACGTTATAACTTTGATATATTTTCTTAATTAAGTTTCTATTTTGACATTGATATTACCATTTGTTATTATTGATATTGCTTTTTGATTGTATGGTTTATTTCTTTTTATGTGTATTTCTGTGAGGAGCTTTTCTCCCCGGGCCTCTACTTAAAATGGAAATATATCCAGCTAGACTAGCCCGGTCAACAAATGTAAAATAAATAATAAATAAAAATAAATAATGCTAAGTCCAAAATTTCACTTTCTTCACCATCGGTGATTTCTTGTACTTCCTCTATTTATTCTATCACATCCTCTACTCCCTCTATCACATTTTCATTCATCTTTTCTTGGTTATTCCCTTCTAGTGATTCTTGAATATCAGATAGTCAGTCCTCACCCTCCTTATCTTCCATGGCTACCTTCTTGTTTTGCTTGCAATCCCTTGCTAAATGTCCTTTCTTTCCACACTTAAAACATTGACCCCTTTTCTTTCTCTCTTCAAACTCTTCTGATCATTTATCAGATTGTTTGTTTCCCTAGGCATTTTTCTTGCCCTTTTTCCCAGACTGTACTACATAAACTTCTGCTCCGTCTTCTACAGCAAATACTCGGGCTTTCTTTTTCTTTTTACTGTTAAAATGCCTTTCGGCATGTCTAGCATATTCAAGTAGTGACTGTAATCTACTTGTACGATGGTCTACCATGTGCTTCGTAATAAAGCTGCTTATAGGTAAAATACTGCCTTTTAAAAATGCATTCTTTAGCTGCTGCTCATACAGGGAATCATGTGTTTGGTCTTCAGGTACCTGCATTCCACAATGGTTATTAAAACACTCTAATAATCTAGCATAATATCTGTCAACAGTTTCACCTTCTTGTTGGATGCATTGATTAATGCAAGTCCAGTCTGCCCTAGGCTTCCATTTCTCAGAGATTCAGTCTTTTAGATCTTTCACTCTGTTATCCAGCTCTGCGTTGCTATGTGGGAGTGGCTTGTGTTCTGCATCATGGGGTTTCCAGTTGCCATTGATCATGTGCCAATCTGGACCTACGATTTGTCTGACTACTTTTTCTACTTCTTCCCCGTTTAAATGGCAACTTAACCATGCCCTGTAAGTCTTCTAGGAATTTTCTAAAATTAACTTTTGGATGGGGAATTCCCTCTGTGGCTTTCCGGATGTCTTCCGGTGTCCACGGTCTATATACTAGATGAGTCGGGTCCTGTCCTGCCTGAGGATTTGGTACTTTTATGAGTAGACATATCTCTTCTTCACTCATAGCTCGTGAATTTTTATTTATTTCATATAACTCAATATCCCCTCTTAAGTTACATGTTCAAGACCTAGTCCCGATGGGATCTCTAACATACGGTCTTGGCTTTGCGGTAACAGCCGGGTATAGCGGAGGTGGACCAGCTTGTCCACTCGCTTCATATTCTGGTGCAGGAAGAGGAGGGGGTGGAGGGGCTGATGCTATTACCAGATTATTGTCTTCTTTATCTAGAAACATAGCTTTTGAATTATTACTTTTTTGTTCCCTACGGTTTGCTTCCTCAATCCACCTGTGTGCCTGAGGAACACCCAATTGACGTTGCTTTTTTACCTGACCTTTTGCATCAGCTTTAAGCTGTTTGACAAGTTTAATAAGCGAGGATTTTTCTAATTTGCCATTAAATTCATATTTATTAACCCATTTTGTATAGTATCTGACATTGTCGGCACTCTGTAATTGCATATATTTTGCATCTTCGGTTAGCGGTGGGTCTTGGGAACATTTTGTGCACTTATTACCCATATTGTGCTGATTGTTAAAAAAATGTTACGAAACCCTTCTTATTCTCAAGTGGTACCACAATTTTCTGTTTCACAGTTTATCTAGAATAACTGTCTTACCTATTCTGTTTCCCTGATCTATGACAAGACTGCAATCTTTCTGGCCCTGACTTGTACAAAACAAATCTCTTGACAGATATTTTCAATCAAGTCCCTGGTCTAAAACAGAAAAAAGGTAAATCTCACCTTACCTGAGCCTTCGTGATTGACCGTCTCTGGTTTGTATACCAACTCGTCCTCCAATCGCAGATCAGAAAAGAGGCTGGCCTCTTTTGAACGACAATTCATTCGGAGGTCTTTCAAAGCAGAAGAACCAATGTGTTTTTTTTCCCTTACGGTTTCATACCACCTGGCCCATCTGACCTGAGGCGAAGTGAGAGTTTCTGGTCCGAAGGACCAATCTGTCAAAGGAAAAAGTAACTTCAAAATGATCAACACACGGCAGGTTCAGGTTAAGGCACTTTAATCTTGCAGCAAGGAGACAAAATCGTGCTAATGCAGAGTTTAACTAGAATCAGGAAGTGAAGCTATTCTTATACATTTCTTACAAGGTATTGCCTACTAAGCTGACGTAATAAATCACAAGTTCTTTCAATATTATTTCACAGCAGTTGTTTGTCCATGATTTTCTGCTGGCATATCAAGTTTACAAAAAAACTTCCTAAGAAAAACAATGTGGTCTTGATGACCACCGGTCATATACAACTTCTCACTGCAATGTTGCCATTCAAGGTACTATGGCTAATTCGAGCACAAAGCAAGTACAGATTACAGTTCATTTCTTCAAGCAGTCTTTGTTTGATGTATAAAACAAACAATACGCCAAGCGTATATAACATTCACAGGGCAACCGCGACTTAAACAGGTTTCAAAGAAGTTAATACTTGGTAGCGACAAATGCGTACTGCACGAACTGACAGACGAACAAATAATTTTATTAAATAGCGAGCGCTTTCACCAACATGGCTTCTTCAAGCTTTGCAAAACATAAACAGCATAGATATTCAAATACTGCTACCAAAGCAGCAATTGGTTTGCATCATTAGTGACATCATACTGACCATACATATTCACATCTTAAATTTTAAAGTCTCAGCGCTACGAACATGAATTGATAAAATAAGAATTTTCATAATATATGCACCTTATGCCTAATGAAATTAACTTGCAAGTTTAAACAAATATGTAAAGATGTAAAAATAAAAAAAATATATATATATATATATATATATATATATATATATATATATATATACCTCAGCGCTACAAACATAGAAAGAGCAAGTCCATAAAACAAACGTTGAAGTCACAACCACACAAACTACATGTACCTAAAAACTACATATACCTAAAAAACATATGTATAAATACTGTCAAATACATGCTATAATAGCATATAATAAGGCATATAAAAAGGCATGTATGACTACAAATACATATAAACATGTATCTTCAACACTTCTATTCAAAAAGGGCACATGCTATAAACTCAAAATAGATGTATGTATGTAATAGCATACAGAACAATAAAATGTGAAACTACGAAGGTAAATATATCATGATTTCAACACTTTAAACCTTCTATCCCCAGGAACTTGCTTCAAATAAATTTTGTCACACAAAACTAAGTAAAAAATTTTATATATAAAAAAGCATATGTAATAAAAAATAATAAAACACAAGAGACTACAAATGCATATGAACATGTATCCATAGAACTTCTATTCATGAAAAATATCTATTCATGAAAAATACATGTTAGAAGCTCAAAAAATATATAATAAAATACGAGAACAATAAAATGAGGGAAAACAAATGTATGTATTCAAACATCAGGGTTTCAATACTTTAAGCCTTCTATTCCTAAGAACTGGCTTCAAATGAACTTTGTCATTCAAGCCAGGTGGCTTGTCAGCTCTACATCTTACTATCCATTTTAGCTCACATTCCTCAATAAAATTGTTGAAATTACCTCCCCTCATGTTAGCATTAAGCACCTGTAGGACTACAAATTTAAATGTATGGTGCAACCCTGCAGTTAAGTTATGTTTAGCCAGGGCATTAACTTCGTGTCCAACTCGTATATGATAAACATGTTCACGAATCCTTTCACGAAATTTTCTGGTGGTCTTACCTATATAGAACGCCTGGCATAATACACACCTGGCAAGATATATAACAGACTCCGTTTGACAGTTGGCAACTGCTCTAAGTTGGAAGTCATGATCTATACAAGGATGCAAAAAATTAGTCCTAACATCAATGAACTCACACTGTTTACATCTTCCACATGGTGTTGTACCTAAAGGCAGGCTTTCATTCCTACTGCTAACCTTATTTAACATAAGGGGCCTATGGCATAACAGTTGTTTAATATTTCTTTTATTCTTAAAGAAAAACTTAGGGTTCTCTCCTACTATATCTTTTATATCATCATCCAGGAGGAGTGTACCCCAATGTCGATGTATCAACTTCTTAATGGATGGTGTGTCTAAAGTATAAAACATGGGTACCTTAAGATGGTTTATTTGTACATCCAATGTGGCAGTGGTTGGGTTATTGTCAAGGGTCAAATGGTTAGAACCTGAAAAATAAGGGGCTCCCCTGGTAGTTCTAAGGGACCTGGTATCCATAAGTGCCTTCTCAACTTCTAGCCGTCCATATTTCCTCTCTATCAACCTATTCCTAAGTCATTGAGCTCACTTTCATAGCCTTCATCTCGTGGATTAAGTCGTGATGCGCTAATAGCTTGACCTTTCATAACATTATCAAATACATAGTGAGGGTGCATGCTGGTCCTGTACAGTAAGGTGTTTCTATAACACAACTTCCTATGGACACCAGTGTTTAAAAGGAAACTACTCAGCCTCTCAATGCGGACATCCAAGAAAGAAACACTTTCCCTGGAGAAGGTGGATATAAACTGTAGGTAGTCAGTTAAAGTATTAATGGAGTTAACAAACTCCAACAGACTGCCATTGTCACCCTCCCAGATAAAAAACAAGTCATCTACAAAGCGTTTGTAGAATCTCACATTTTCCTTAAAACTACCTAGGGGAAACAAAAACTCATCTTCCCAACTTGCCATAAAAATGTTCGCATAACTGTTTGCGCAGGCTGTACCCATGGCAACACCATCGTTCTGAATAAAAACATTACTATCGAACATAAAAACATTATTTAACAAGACTGTTTCCAGAAATAACATTAACAAATCAATCATCTCAGTCTGTAGAGAGGTAAACTTAGATAAATAAGCCTGTACCTTCTCAACCCCTAAGTCATTCGGAATCATAGTAAAAAGATTCCTAACATCAAGTGTGACCAAGATGTACTCATCATCAACACCGACTGTCTCCATAAAACTATATAAATCTATCAAAAATTGTTTACTATCTTTTAAGATAGATGAATTCATATCAACTACAGGTCTCAAAAAATGCTCCAGGTACAAAGAGAAGGGTTCAGTCACCCACCCTCTTCCAGCCACAATAGGGCATAACGGAGGTGCTCTTAAACATTTATGGACTTTAGGCAACCCTTGTATTATAGGTATTAAAGGGTTATTAACCTTCAAAAACTTAAACAAACTATCAGGGATGTTTCCACTCTTCCAAAGATCATCCAACATATCGTATATTTTAAAAACCTTAACAGTTACTTCTTCCATAGTGATTTCCGTATAGAAATGATTTTCCCGTAACATACTTAACATATTGTTCCTATAGTCGCCACTATCCATAACGACTATAGGACCGCTTTTATCTGCTGGTCTAATCACTATCGTCTGGTCATTAATAAGACCATTAAGAGCTTTCCTTTGCAGATAAGTAAGATTACCTTTGTTATAGCTCTTCTTATTCAAACTATCCATATTGTACAGATCATGCTCAACTAATCTCATGAACGTATCTATATATGGGTGTAAAACAGGTACATAAGTACTAGGAAGTTTGAAAATTTCTGTGGTTCTAGAGCTATTGCTATTACTAAACTGTAGTTTCAACTGTACATTGCGTGCAAAGAGTTTGATATCTACTATAGTATCAACAACATTACTTCTCATGGTAGGAATAAAAGTTAAACCTTTATCAAGGACTTCCATCTCATATTTGGTTAATTGCCTCTTAGAAAGATTGAATACTAGAGATTGCCTACCCGTTCCCACATCTTTTTGAGAGTGGACCCAACATCATCCCCTCCTGAGTTCTTCCTCTTCTGCCTGCCTCTGCTGTAGGAGCATTGTCTCCTCACTTGTGGAATCGGCTCTATTGGAAAAGGGGTGTAATTATGTGTTGGTTGAAACCCTGAGAGAACATTAGTAGTAGTTTTCCTCCTAACTACTTGTTCGTTATTCACATTGTTCATACTAGTCGTGCCTCTAACATTTGAAAGATCCCCTAACAAAGTAGGATTAGTACTAGTCGGGGCATCCTCATGGGTTGATGTATGGACACTACTACATCCATGTATGTCTGTTGTCTGTTTATCAATATTATTATTATCTTCTGAAGAATCACCATTGGAAGCAAGAACAATATCATTCCTAACTACTACATCATTCACACCTCTGTCAGATGATATAGGGACAGATAAGGTTCCAGCTGTTAATGCATTGGTATTAAACCCATTGTTACCCTTAGGTCAAGTGAACACCTGGCCTAATTTAAAATCTTTAGTGTCTCTATGGATCTTATTCTTCTTCTGCTCCAAAAGCTCCTTCTCATACAACAGTACACTGTCCAAAAGTTTTTCTGTTGCCAGTTCAGCCTTAGGCCCTGTAAACCTCTGTACTAATGTCTGTTGATGTTCTACTACACGTTTCCTTAAAAGTTCCTCTTCAGGACTGAAAAAATCATTCATTAAACGCATATAGTTAAAACTCAGTTCCAAGTTCAATTGCTGCCACTTGTATAAAAGTTCTGGGTGGAGATTACCTGTAGTGGGCATCTTCTTGATGCGCAGCCCCCTGGGAACAATTCTTCTCTGTAAGCATACCTCAAAATGCTGGCGCTGCAATTGCATCCGCTTTAATTTCAACAAATCAAACTCGAGTCTGCTCAATTCCTCCGTTAACCCCTCCAAGCACTCATTCTCCAGACCTTCCATTGTATCACCTTCCGTGGCATCATACAGCATAAGTAAATTCTCTTCACAAAAAACACAGTCTTGGAATCTACTAGTGTTCCTACAAGGACGAACTTGTTCAGGTGGAACATACGGTAGTTCCACATTATCATTCGTTAAATCTGCCATGTCTCTCTGTATGTGCGTAACGTAATAAAGAATAGCAAAAATTATAATAAAGAAGCACAGCCCGAGAGTAAATGCTCCTGTGCCCAATAAAATATATAAAACAAACAATACGCCAAACGTATATAACATTCACAGGGCAACCACGACTTAAACAGGTTTCAAAGAAGTTAATACTTGGTAGCGACAAATGCGTACTGCACGAACTGATAGACGAACAAATAATTTTATTAAATAGCGAGCGCTTTCACCAACATGGCTTCTTCAAGCTTTGCAAAACATAAACAGCATAGATATTCAAATACTGCTACCAAAGCAGCAATTGGTTTGCATCATTAGTGACATCATACTGACCATACATATTCACATCTTAAATTTTAAAGTCTCAGCGCTACGAACATGAATTGATAAAATAAGAATTTTCATAATATATGCACCTTATGCCTAATGAAATTAACTTGCAAGTTTAAACAAATATGTAAAGATGTAAAAAAAATATATATATATATATATATATACCTCAGCACTACAAACATACAAAGAGCAAGTCCATAAAACAAACGTTGAAGTCACAACCACACAAACTACATGTACCTAAAAACTACATATACCTAAAAAACATATGTATAAATACTGTCAAATACATGCTATAATAGCATATAATAAGGCATATAAAAAGGCATGTATGACTACAAATACATATAAACATGTATCTTCAACACTTCTATTCAAAAAGGGCACATGCTATTAACTCAAAATAGATGTATGTATGTAATAGCATACAGAACAATAAAATGTGAAACTACGAAGGTAAATATATCATGATTTCAACACTTTAAACCTTCTATCCCCAGGAACTTGCTTCAAATAAATTTTGTCACACAAAACTAAGTAACTCCAGGCACAGAGGGTTCAGGACCATGAACACACTGTGCAAGCCCCAGTAGGCAAACGGAGGTGTACCCAATATGCCTATGCCCTGGCAAAGAGGGAACGTATAGCATATACTCTGACAGCATAGGCCCCATGGAGTGACACCTCCCTACCTGCACATACAGTGAAATGGACGGCACACAAACATGACCACCCATAAAGTGTACCGTATGGGTGGCCCCATGTGTGACTCCAACATAGGCAGCCCCCAAACACTGTACACCCAACAGCCAGTGGGGCATGGAATGCCAACACCCGAACCGTACGCGGGTCCTACAGCAGACGGTGTTGCTGTATGCTGCCACGTTCACCGCTAGGTGTATACATATAAACATGTATATATATGCATATACATATATGTAGATAGATATAAGTACATATATAGAAATATATGTACACATATACATATAAGTACTACAGGTAAGACAGGGAATCAGAGGGATGTAAGGTGACAGAGATGTAACACGCGATATCTGTACAAAGTATACATAGTGAAACGACAACCTGAGCACCTGGGAGGTTTAACAGAAGAGGATACTGCCAACCATGGAAAGGGCAACATACCGAAATGCATAACTGCGAGTCGGAATGAACGCCAGGCCACAGTACAGTAACAGGACATGTGCGGGTAATACTACGATGATATGAGGGGGGAGGTAGACACCGCCGCCGGTGACGCGGCCCACGCAGGTACTGTGTGCAACCGTCCCTGTGAGTGCCGTAATATGTGTATGTGTGCGGTGAGGGCACCGTGTGTGTCGCTGTGCGAGTGTAACGTGTCTGTCTCCGTAATATGCGTATGTTGGTGCCATGTTAGAGGCAGAGTGGAATAATATGTGTAGGCATACGGTACATTAGCCACAGGCATATGTACACCAGTAGTCCCAAAGTAGTAGTGACAGCCCCACCCTGGCTAGGCGTGTTGCGACGTATAACGATACAAAGTGACAATGTCCCAGATTGTAGCACAGGAATATACCCCACAGGAAATGGAAAGGACGTATGTACTTATCATGACCGTATGTATGACACCGATATGCTAATCGCAAAACGATACGTCGGCAAAGTCACACAGCAATAGGTATGTACCGCGAAAAAACGTATGTGCAACCTCAGTACTGACCGTGGCCACGTAAGTCTGGCAGGTCCATGTGTAAACACATGTGCAGTGTACACAGTAGTGTTACCTCCCCATGGTAGTGTCCTGTGAACAGCAGAGGCAGGTGTCAACTGCATGTCTACACAGTACTGCTGCTGTGGTGGTACCATGACTATGTGTCACTCAAACAGCAAGGGAGCTATCACAGGAACAGTGCCACTGTGTGTCCCTGTGGGATGTGCACAGGACCTATGTTCCACAGCATGGTGTGTGTTGTGTCTGCGGAAGTAACACAGAAGCCCAGCCCATGCAGTGTGGCATGTGTGCACATATCCATGAGCAGTCCGTTCACACTGCCCACCACAACTGTCATGTATGAGGAGTATATGCATCAGTAATGCGGAGGACATGGTCCGTGTTAGAGCAGAAGACACCCCTGTGTATGTGGTATGCAGATGTGTACAGATGTGTTTTCCATCTGTCATCCACATATGTAAACCGTCCGAGTCTGGTACACATCGTGGCATGACAATGCTGTGCCATGTAATGTCACAGCCGTTTTGGAAGGTACACCATAAATGTGGTATTGTACCCATGACCGTGTGTAGATGTGTGTATGCCACAGGTACAATGGCTACCTATGTGCCAGCATCACACACAGTACAGATAGGTGTGGCCCTGCAGAAGTGTACTCATGCCACAGTGGAATACGGTAACCACATGACCGTGTGGGGCATATGTGTGTACAGCAACCATGTACAATGTGATATGTATGTATGGGGCCAGTATCCATGTGATAGTCAGTGGGTGAATGTTGCTATGCAAAGGTGATGTGCATGCACAATGTGTCATGCATCCTGATGCCATTACACCCACATGATGTATCTGCCACACTGACACCTGCATGTTTGTAATTGGTATGAGCTGGTGGAGCTATAATGGTGCCAGGTATGTAGGTGTGGGATATCTAGGCATGGACAGTACTCTGTGACAGCATGTTGTGTATGTAAGCAAATAGCGAACATGAGGGGCCCCATGACTGAGGACTGTGTAATGCCATATGTACCTGACATGTAGTTGGTACTATGATATGCTTGCACCACTGTGTGTCCTGTCCAGGAGTCATATAGCCTAACATCCTGAGACACAGGGTATGATGTGCAGGTGGATGTGTATGTTGCCAATACCAGAACGTGGGATGGTGCTGAAGGGCAATGTGAGGACAACGTCTGATGTGTTGGCCTCTGTACCACCCCAACCACCCATGCAATGGTACGACAGGTGGCCAGCATGTGTATGTTGCGTGCTGTGGCACACACAAGCCCAACAAGGGTGCCAGGAAAGGCATGGAGGCCATCAATGTGTGCGTGAAGCACGTTCGTGAGGATGTGCCCCAGTGCCATGCAGAACGGTCCAGTCATGGGTGTATGAATGCAGTCCCACACGTGCAATGCAGTGCCACCCATGGGTAGTGCGAGAGATGCGGCTGTGCGGTGGTCAAGGTACACAATGTCCGACAACAGGCTAGCAGTGAATATAGTGGGCTGGTGCGGAGACACATACCAAACAGGTTGGTGGGACACAACAGCTAGGGACATCGGAAGGTGACATCGGGCCAGTGTCCCAGGACATAACGTGTGCATGTCAGTACCATGTATGTGTCCACAGGGACACTACGATGTCCATGTATGTATTGCGACCCTGTAGTGGGTGAGAGTGTGTATTGTTGGTAAGTACACCATCGCCAGGCACGTTGCCAACATTATCTCGGTCTGCAATGCCTGGGTGACTATTGTATGTGACATTGAATGTGGATGTAGCCAAACAACACAGACATACCACCACACTGCCTGAGGCCCCACACTGCAATGTGCGGCAGTCATGTGTAGGTAGCTAGCCTTGGAGTATGTGATGGACCTCGAGGACCCACCATGGCTGACAAGTGATGCACCCCACACATGTGAATACACACCACCGTGTAACAGCCTGCACATGTGCCCATACATCAGATGTGCATGGAACATGACCACCACCGTGGTGTCTGTGAAAATGTCAGTACCGCCATGTCTCTGTGTGGAATAGCATGGTCCCTACCAATGTGTACATGCTATGGAAGTGCACTGTGGTATGTGTCAGCATATGTATGTACACTGTCCATCTGCCGGGGTGTCATGCCATCAACAACTGCTGTCAGCAGACGTCAGTAGTACTGGCTGTAGTACACATGTTTCATGTATGCTGCGATGGGTGTGTGTCCAGGGTGTGGCTAGCAGGGCTGTGAAGCATATGTGTTCATCCACAAAAGGGGGGATAACCCCAGGTGCAACACACCAGACACATGGAGGTATTGTGCATGCTGAGGGTAGTGTAGGTATAGTATGTGTTGTGTAATGTGTCAGCCAGCTGGGTGGAGTGCATGCCTCAAGCATGTGTAGGTACATAGGTGTCCATTCTAGGGAAGTGTGGGTTGCTGTCAGCACATGGCAGTATCAGCTGTCTGAGGCCCAATGTACAGTATAACAACACAGACAGCATGTAACCTGTGGTGTACAATGTCAACTCTGTTGCGTGTTACAATGTGTCTAGCGGTCACAAACTTGGATATCTGCACATTGAGCACCTATGATGCATTGTGTTCGGCAACTATCCAGGATGTGTGCAAAACACTGTGTGATGTGGGATCCCCTCACCTGTGTGTGTTGCAGTCCAGGTATGTGCCTGGGAGGTATGATCCGTGTACAATCTGTACTGGCAGGTGTGCTGCGCAGAGCATGGAGGCAGGTCCCAGTCACTGCAGATAAATGTGAGTGGTGCACTAGTGTGTGTGCCTTGCTTGTGTGCAGCACAGTGGAAGATGCAAGCATTGTCCCACATGACCCCATGCTGTGCCTGCCTGTTACAGCCCTGCTGGAGACAGTTATGTGACACCGCCACAGAGGCAGTATAGCATGCGAAGATGTACATGTGTGCTCCACACCCCAGGCAGATGGCCGCAGGTCATGTGTGCCACAGCAGTGTGGTCGACCAGGACTGTCATAGCGGTCAGATACCACATGCCTGTATAAGTACAGTATGAGCATAGGCAACAGTTGCAGTGACACAGTAGGTCAATGTACAGTGTCCCTGTGTCCAGACCACTGCCTACTGTACACTTGGCTAGACACACACCCAGAGGGTGAATACACCGGTGACCCATCACATGTCCCAGTAAACGTAGCCTGTATAATGCTATCACAGGGCGGTCACAATAACACGTTGTATGAGAGATATGTTGTACCAGGTGATGTGTCATGTGTGCATATGTTGAGTTGCACAGCTGTTCACACATCCGCAACATATCAGTGCATGATGCCTAGAGTAACATGATGTGTGGAACTGCACTGTGATCCACAACAGGGTCATCCGAGACAGGTGTGTTGTGAATGGTGTAACCCATGGTTCTGCGGGATATACACCGGTGCTGTTGGCTGCCATGCTGGGGGCCACCAGTGGCGCCTACAGTGGTCATACAGACATACTGCACACATTGTTCTGGCAGGAATGTCCATTGTTGTAGATGTGTTACTACGTGAAGGTAGGTGTGTGTTGTGAATGTTACCCATCCAGATGTGACCATCAGGTGCAGTCATGGTTGTCGACAGCATCACACCCATCCACAGCTGTCAGCACCCTGTCCCCAGAATGGTTGTCAGCTGCCCTCGTACTGTGTGACATATGTGCAGATGGCGGAACACCCACTACTGGCTGGCTAACAGTGTCATCTAGGAAGGCTATGTGATGGCTGGAATACACTGTTATAATGTATAATGATGGTATCCCAATGAAGTACATGGAATCACAGATAGTAAGCCATGGCTGGCATGTAAACCATGTACAACAATGACTGTGTGACAGACACAAACAATGCGGAGCCATGTTGAACATGCACCCATGAGAACACCAAATGAGGTATGTTGCACGTATCGACGTACAACTGTCAGCTATGGGCACAGCATGGATGCAGACGCACATCCCCCACAGGCAGTACCACCCCATGTAGGTAGGGGGGCATTGCACGAGTACATGTGACAGTTGCTCTACCGCCACATGTACTGCATATCCATCATACAGGGGTAGCAGTGTTACGTGACTGTTGTACATGCCTGTACATATGACCATGTCCCACAGGATATGTGTTACATATGTACAACACCTGTCGTACCATCATCAAGCTGTGAAGTGTATGGCTGCCAGTGTACCTGTGTGACATGTTGTGCAATGGGTGCAAAGGTATGCAGTAGTGCATTGCATGCCCACATGTCCCACACAGGTGCATAGCCTGAACATACAATACAAAGAGGGTGTTGAATCATAGCAACCCACAAGAGGAGATGGGTATGGGTGGCAACCCACTACCACCTGTCCGGGTAAGGTGTACATGTCCATGACACATTGGCACCTGAGATGTTAGCTGTACAGCCATACAGGGTGGCATGCATATTCGATCACTAATACCCCTGCATGTTCCACCACTGGCCTGTTGACAGACAGACACCAACACAATGTGCAGCATTGACATGTGCACAGCACATCACTGCTGGCTACAGTAGAACAGGTTTATCATGTAGACACGTGCACAGAACATCTGCGCCAGCCACAGTCAAACACGGTATGTGTTGAATCCCACCATCATTGTAGCCCATGCCACAGACAGATGTACATGCATCTGTGTATGTACGGCTGGGAAAGTCCCTGGGCTAGCAGTATAGCTGTGTCAGTGTTGCAAACAACATACTGAATGGGCTGGGTGTGTGAGGTGTGCGTCATACGTGTATGGTCGGATGGATGATACCATCAGTGCTCCCGCTATGTGAAAATCCTTGTCCCCATAAATGGATACCTATGCCATGCCCAACACCACGGTCCCTGTGGGAGGGATGGTGCTGTGTGGTGCACCTGCTGACATGGCAGTGGCAGCAGGCACTGGATGTAGACATATGTGGTACCCATGTCAGGCCAGGGTACCATCCATGTGCATGGGATATCATTGTGTAGGCACATACAGCACTGTGTTGAACAATATCACAGCACATAGCACATGTCAGGGGTAATGTGTATGCATGGATGTGCGATACCAGCATGCACCATACACACCCCCACCAAGCAACATGCTGCCTACCTTGCAGTAGGCCATTGTCCACACCCTGATGATAGACATGTGTAATGTCCATATACACATAGCAATGACATATGGAATGGACAGCCACCCTCCCAATACCAGTACCCCCCAGGTGGGACACATCCCTGTGCCATGTATGTGACATACCCTGCCATACCATGCAGCCCTGTCCAGCAAGGCTGCACGTGCCATCACAGTCATACACGGTGCGATGGCCAAATGGCACTTGCACTATCAACCGTCCAGAGCAGTAATGTGGCACTGATGCACCTTGCGGTGTCACAGGTGCTGTGTGTTGGTGTGTACAACGTGCATGCGCACATGCTGTGTATGACCATCCCTGCTAATGTCATATGATTACACAATGTCCCATGTGTATCACATGTGCAATACAGGTGAGCCGTGGCAGGTTGTCCAACAGCTGTACAGTGCTGTGTAGATGTACATGGCACAACACATGCATGTACAGGTGTCCACGTGTATGTGTGCAGTGCCACCTCTGATGTCCATAATGGCTGCATCTGTGATGCCTAGCGACATATACACAGCATCCAGGTGAACAGTAGAACTGTGTGCACATTGGGACATGTGCCAACTGGTATGAACACAGGTGCAGGCAGGTACACATGTCCACAGCAGGTTACCATCAACATGGTGTGTGTACAGTGTGATGAGTTGACACACAGATATGATATGATACCCGCTGCTTAACGGTGTGACAGCAACACATCAGCTGTGTCAGTGCCATGATGCATCACAGAGATTACTGTGCAGATGTTGTACATGTCATAGCAATGTATGTCCAGCGGTATGCCAGTACATCAGTGTAAATGTGACCTGTCAACATCATTATGTCTTACAGATAATGCCTCGTTCACTGCTGCCAGCCTTCAGCCACCAGGAGGGTGACGTAATCATACCGTTGCTCCATGACAACTATGACCTGCTATTCAGCCATGTTCCACAGCAAGCACAACAGCAGGATGACCTGTGGCAGGATATGCGCAGGAGGGTGAACGACGTGGGTGGCAGCAACCGCACCTACCAGCAGATACGCCGACACTGCATGGACCTAATACGGCACACAAAACAGCGTGCTGCCGCAATCGCCAGAGAACAAGGTGGAACAGGTGGTGGGCCACCAACCCAGCCACCACTCATACACATGGAGGAGCTCCTGGCCAGTCTGGGGACACCCAGGGAACATCATGCAGAAACACTCGCTGCCATCGTGGAGGTGGGTGTCTCCCAACCAACTAGCCTGGAGCCACCTGGTAAGTCAGTCTTGCATATGTGTATGATAACTGCCATAGGTGTGGGTGTCACAGTACACCACGTAATGTGCCAACACATGCCAGGTATATGGCCACACAAGCCGCATACTACAGTATGCTATGTTGTGTTTGCAGATGTGTGCATAACACATGCTACCACACAGGTACATGATGTGACATGCACAGTGCTTACTGTGGCTACAGTCATGGATAATGATTATACTGTTGTGTCACCCCCATACAGGTACCTCAGGCATGTTGCACAGCCATGGGTCCGTCGCAGGTGAGACTGTTGTTAGTAACAGACATGTTACAGTGTATACATATTCGCCATGTGGCCAGGTATGACATGCACACCTGGGTTCTGCTCCAGTCACAGTATACAGGTTGTACCACCAGACACACATGCCACCCATGTACAGTAGATACAACCATTAGTAAACACCGGCATGAAACCACAGTACCTGTCAGTGTGATATGTGCAGTCAGCTATGCATACAATGGTGGAGGTGTTCTACAATGGATGCAAATGTAGTATGCATTGGAATGCCATTTGTGGTACACACACAGTACCACATAGTGAGCTGTGATCTGGCCAGCACACAGGTGTTACCAATGTGACATATGCCCCTGCATTGTGTGCACACGTTGTGACAGGGCAATGACCTGTCCCATGCACGTGGTGTTCTGTCTGCAATATTGTCACACCATGACATGACCTACGGCCAACATAGCAAACATCCACACTGTTGTCTGCATAGCCCTCTGGATTGTGACACCTCCGACTTGTATGGGTGTATGTCACATGGGCCACCTCAGGGATGGGTACACGATGCCCATCACACACAATTGTCCATGACCCAGTCAAACATGGCCATGGGTGATAGCTACAGGCATGATGCCACACAGTATGTCTGGTGTGGATAGACTTCATTGCACATTGTCCACACATAGTGCGTTCATAGCTGTAGTGGACCACCTGTACATTTGATGTGGTACACCAGACAACTGGAATGCCTGTCTGCAGCCACTGGAGGTGCCACCAATGTCTACCATATACGTGCTGTGGAACAGCATGACTGTGTTGCAGACATGGCAATGCAATGCGTCCATGTTATGCATTGCACAGAAACATACCTGTGTCCTGCTGCCATGCAGTGGCACAGTGCCTGTACTCCCCACTGTATAGCTATGTACACGGCTCACACCAACCACACCTGCACAGACATCTTCGTTACACATGCATTCTATCTGTAGCCTGTACACATAACACTGCACTGTGACATCCAGTATGATGCGGTGCATGTGGTGGGACACCATTTTCACATGTACACATGTTATCGCACATGTTGGCGGAGTACATGTCAAAGTGATGCCAGCCATGTGTACTGTTAACCTGCCTGTGGCCACACGGTGTATCACGGTGATGCATGCAAACTACCATGAATGTGTGTACTGCATGCCTACTGAAATGACACCTGCTTGATGTAGTGTGCACCCCAGGGCAGTATGCATACTACCACTATTAATGTCCGGCCTGCATTCACTGAGCTGTGGTGTGGGAATGCTGCATGCCATCTGCAATATCACATGCATGATGTGTCTGCGTGTGTGTGTGTCAGTGTGTGTGTGTCAGCGTGTGTGTGTGTCTGCGTGTGTGTGTCTGTGTGCGTGTGTGTGTGTGTGTGTGTGTGTCTGTGTGTGTCTGCGTGTGTGTGTCTGTGTGTGTGTGTGTGTGTCTGCGTGTGTGTCTGTGTGTGTGTAATGTATCTCACAGTATGTCTTTGTATTCACAGGTGTTGTAGGTGCGTTCCCCTCCTGCGGTCCATCTGATGCTAGTGTCCCCACAGATACTAGCGGTGATGACCATATGCATGAGGCACAGGCAGGGTTGTCAGGGGCAGAAGCTGTGCCACTGGTTACCATCCCACCTATGTCCCCTTCATCCCCGCACACGGTTCTGATGCCGACACATACCACATCACCGTTGCCCATAGAGGAAGGACAGTCAGCATCTGTTGGCATTGAGCAGGAATGTGTGGTGGCTACAGAAGGTCTGCGTACACACCATGTTGCCAGTGTAATGACTGGTGATGTGCCACACAGGCATGTGGCTGGTGCTGCTCGTAGGAGGACCTCTGGCAGACATGCACCTGCTGTACAGGGTGCAGCAGCTGGTATCACCAGACGCATGTTCCAGACTGTAATGGCGGCACAGGCACATGCTGAATGGCAGAACCAAGAAGGGCAGAGGCTGCAGAGGGCCGCAATCCGTTCCCTAAATGAGAACATCCAGTCATTGGCGAATGCTCAACAGCAGATTGCTAATGTACTGGATAGGCGATTAGGTGAGATGGTTGGAATCCTCGACCGAGGCATGTCAATCCGTGAGCGTGAGCTGTCTGTGCTGGAACACCTGGTAGGGGTGAGGCATAGGACACGTGGCCGTAGGCCAGCAACACCACCTAGTGTAGGTCGACGTGTGCGTGCCACCTCTCATGCCCACTCACACAGTGCTGGTAGCAGCAGCAGTGCAGCAGGTGCTACACCAACCACACCAGGACACAGCAGGCCACGTGGACATGGCCCTGGCCGGTCCCAGTGTGGACACGGTTCCAGCAGACGTGTCATCGGAGAGTGGCCACTCCATACCTCCACCCGGTAGTGCCCGTGCGACCCCAGGCAGGCACGGGTCACGTGGCCGCAAACGGACACAATGAGCCATACAACCTGCACTGTACAGTCTGGGGCTGCCAACTATACCCCATGTAGGCATCACAGATGGCTGAACTGTGTACACACATACCCACACACGGCAGACACAACTGTAGGACTCAACCACATCCACATGCATTCTGCACAGTCATGCCCAGTAAATGCACCGGCCCTTACACACACACATGATGTCATCCATTGGTACAGCCTATGCCCCTGGCACACATATCACCCTGTGCATATGATGAAGCCTCTGCCGCATCACTGTCATCCACACCATTGGTGCACAGTTATGCAAATATATTCTGATGCACAGGGTGGACAAGATAGTGAGAGGTGTATGTGATACCTGTGTATGCATAGTGTGTGATGTGTATGTTGCAGTGGTGTGTATGACAAGTGACAGGTGCATATGTGACGTGGGTTGTGTACATTTAACATGCAGCAGACATACCATGTAGTGCAGGTGCAGCATGCATTGAGCTGTGTACACGGTATGTGTGACGGTTACATGTGTAGCAACATGTTGGTTCTGTTAACCTGTATGCCTCATATGGTGTATTCGCATGTGCCTACTGGGAGCACTGTTATCAGTCCACCACGTGTAGCTATGGGTTACCCACAGACACATCTGGCAATATCAGCATACCACAGGTACCCGCAACCTGCCTGGACACCTACATAGGTACATAGGTGCATAGGTACATACCAGGCTATGTGCCCTACGGCATGTGTAAGCCTAGCCAAAGTGTGTGTGGCTTTCACCACCCTTTAGGATGAGGATACTATATCCATTGGTCTGCTGTCCCTCTGTCCAGCAGTGACACAGAGATGATGCCTGGGGCATACCTATGATCTCCCATCCACACGTCAGGATTACTCATGGACAGAGTCAGTGAGGGGCTCTGCTTCACAAGGGCTGGGAATCTGTTCCATGGTGTAGGGAGTCTCTGGGCGATGAACCTGTCCCTCCAGCACATCCTATCTATGTCCGTGTTGAGGTTTCTGTCTGTGGCTCTCATGCCTGTGGTTGTTTGGATCCTAGGAGGTGGAACATGTCCATGACACCCAGGTCAGACATAGCCGTGTATGTCAGGCACAGATCACCTCAGAGCAGACGGTATGAGAAGGTATACAGCCGGAGTCCCCTCAGTTGGGCAGCGTGTGACATATGTTTCAGTACCTTTATCCCTGTGTTGTGGAATGTTTGGGGTCCTTCCGAGTGCTGCAGGTGTGGGGTTAGGTACATTCCGAATGTGGCGTTGTACCCAATCATTGGTCTGATGCGTGAAGAGTACAGGGGTACAATGACCTCCCCTGATGTGGATGTGAATCCCTTCATGACCAGGTGGGCACAGCGGAATGTCTTCCCAACCACATTGGCAATGTGAGTGTCGAGAGAGGTTACCAACACGTTTGGTACCCAGGTCCCTGACCACGTCCACCATGTTTAATGGATTACCACCTATGTGGTAATTCGGGGTGTACATGTCTTTCCCAAAGAGTAGGTCCATACCTTCCCTGGCATGTAGCTTCAGGCCATGGCTCTGGCACCAGTTAACCATTGCTATGAGACCTCAGGTGGATGTCCGTGTCTGATGGGGTGTTGAGTATGGTGGCCAGTTTGCAGTCATCTGCATACCTTGTCTGCCACAATCCCCCTATGTTTGCATGCACGTCGGAAAGTTGAATGCCGAACTGGAGGGGGCCCAGGACTGAGCCCTGTGGGCCACCACTCAGGACCGGCTTGGAGTCTGACATGGCACCAGGAACACTACCCTGTGGGTTCTGACCTTCATCCGGTTGGCAACCCATCGTGTGACATATGGCTCTACATCTATGCTGGTGATGCTTTCTATGATGCACGTGTGGAGTGTGGTTCGGACGCTGTCGCCAGGTCACGGTAGACTGTGCAAACTGACGTACCCCCATCAATGGCCTTAGTGACTCCTCCAAACAGGTCAACCAGGTTCAGGAGGCAGGATCTGCCCTTGACTAAGCCGATGTGGGTATGTTCCAGTATTTGTCGTTCCCCAATGTCTTCATTTATGGGCTCCATTATGGACCCCTCCATAGCTTTGCAGACAAGGCTTGTCAAGCTTTTAGGGAAGGGATGTACAGAGTCTGTAGGAGCACCGCCTTGGTGGAGTGGGATCACAGTTGCCGTATGCCATCCTGTAGTAAGGCTAAGATTAAACAGCAGCCTTATGTGCGGGTTGAGGCCCTCATTGAGGCTGTGTAGCACACAGCCGGGGACACCATCTGGTCCCACTGATGCTGCGTTCACTGCTTTACAGATATCAGCTCTCACCTGGGCATTTGAGATGTTTGGGAGGCTCGGCTCTGGTGGGATAGATACGTCCCCTCTTGGGGGGGGGTAGATGTATGCACGGAACCTGTCTGCCATTTTGTTGGCAATATCTGTGGGTTCAGTGATCATTGTACCAGTCTGGACTAATTCTGAGCATAACTGTGGGCTTCCACCCATGTTCCTAACATAGCTAAGGAAGGCATCATGGTTGTCTTATGTGTCCTTTGCAAGTCCAGTCCCACAGGCGGCCTTGGATGATTGTATGAGTGATCGTATGTTACCGCCAGTATTAATCAGTGATGCCTTCCCTGGTAGTGATATTGCTCTGTCATGTAGTAGCTTTCACCTCTTGTTGTATGGTTTGTTAATGGCTGGGGTCCACCAGACCATGTGCCTGCCTTTGGTGGACAAGGTCCTGATGTTATCAGGGATCGCTTGATCCAGACATTCCTGGGGGTGCTCATAGAAGGCATTTGTAAGGGTTTCAGCAGCGTGGCCTGTGTTTACCACTGGCATGGAGGCCTGGTAGGGTACCACACCAGTCGTATGATGTGTGGGGTTCGCTGTGGAGAGGTCTTCACTGTGGTCTCCCTTGCCAGTGTTAGGTGCAGGATGCGGATCTCCAGTGAGATCACTATATGGTCTGACCTCACCGTTGGATGTACGTCCTGTGTGGAGCATGTCATCCCCATGTGTGATTATCAGGACTACTTTAGTTCCTCCCCTTGTGGGTATGGTGCATGGTTGTTCCACAGCATGTGGGTGTATGAACACCTGGAACCTTTGGTGTAGGGTGTTGTGTCCTGGGTAATGTACCCGGTCTATGTATGGGTGGCTGATGTCACCCAATATGATGGTGTTGTGAGAGCATTCATACTCCCCAGTGTCCTCAGGAAGGCTGTGTGGGTATCCTGGGTTTGGGAGGGTGGTCTGTAGCATGCAACAAACTGTAGGGCAGTCCTACCCATGGTTAATTGCACCTGGATGGTCCCCGCTGCTACGTGCATTCCTGCCAACCTGGAGGTGTGGGTATCCGTCATGGAAATGGAGACTCCCCCTCCTTCTGTGTTCGGTCCGGGTTATGGTCCTGAACGCGTGATATGAGGTATGACCTGATAGTGCTGGGGTGCTCTCAGGAGCCCTGAACAATGTTTCAGTCACAGCACTGACATCGATGTCCTCCATACTGCGGAGGGCATTTAAGGGCATGCAGCTTGGGCGTACAGTATTGGCACTGAGCAGTATTCCCCTTTCTTTATTCCAGGTTTGTAGTCTAGGGTGGTAGGTTTATCATTTCAGCCTTGCCTGCAGTGGGCACTGTGGGGGTGGCAGGAGCCTTTGCCAAACCCTCGAAGACCAGGGGCGACAGGTGCGAGCCATCCCTTGCGAAGGGGCGTGGCGTGTCAAGCATGTCATCCCAGGCAAGAGGAGATTGGATCCCCTCAGACTGACACCGGTAACCAGGCAAATTATCAAAGGTGATCATTCGGAGCCAGTATTGTGGCATCATACATGATGAGGGTGGGATACTGCCCAGGGTCAGGGACATGCTGGCCTGGGCTACACAATCTGAGAGCCCCTCTATGTCTCCTTACATGTATCCCAGGGTGGTATGTCTCCGGTCGTTGACACCAGCATGGACAATGACCGCGTCATACATGTACATGCTGCAGAGTGACCTGAGTGCGTGTGTTATGTGGCGGATTCCAGCGCCCGACAGGCAGCCTACTGTGATCATTCCCTTGTTGGGTCTGGTGGGTGGGACGTCGGTGTGTCTGACTATGGTGTCACCTATTACAAGTGTGTCTGGCATTGTGTGTGGCCTTTAGGGCTGTGACTGTTTAGCACACTGACGTTGACAACTATGTGTTGCATGTCCTATGTCTTGTGGAGGCAGTTGCTTGGGTGTCTGCTTTGGAGGCCTCGTTAGATTCGTTACATGTTTTAACAGTGCCTCCGGGTATGTCTTAGTGTGTTCATGTGTTCGTTTAGCATTTGTGATAGTTCCATGTGACACTGGGTTTGTGGTGTGCATGGTGTCCTTCCCATCCCGTTTGGTCTTGCTGGTCATGGTTTGAGAGAGCTCAGCCCCCTGTCTGGCTATATAGCTGCATCTCACACGTGTATTATGTTTAGTGGGGGAGGTGCAGCTTGTCCGTGTCCATGAGGCACCTGTAACATTGCCTCAGGATGCCCACATTCACCATCTGAACAGGAGAGGTCGCTAGCAATTGACCCTTCGACATGCCAGAGAACGTGAATGCATTTGTTGTGTAACTGGGTCAGAAGGCACCTATAGGGAAGTGGGTACTCAAGGGGATTCTAGGCTAGTGTAGTACTCCATCTAGCATACATGTACCTTACCTATGTAGGAATACTATGGGAGCAGGTGCTGAGCTTTCGTGATAGAGAACAGACAGTTGGGATTGCAAGTAGAGAAGTTCGACATGTAAACCTACGGAGCACGGAGCCAGATATAGTGTAACATTGTTTACACAGTACATTACGCACATGTCCACACATATACTGCACCTGACGCCTGTGGTCGGTGCCACAGGCTACGGTGGACAGAGACATCACATACATGGCATGACACAGTACAGGTATGGTGACATTCTGCAGGTGTCGTACACAGTGTGCTGGCAACTGGCCGCAGGTGTCACCTGTCAGCTGTGGTGCACGCTGTGCAGCAGTTGGATGCTGTACCAGTACAGGAATATGTCCGCAATCGCGGGGTGTACACCACTATGGCACACACCCCATTGTGTGCAGATGGGGACACCTGCCTGTGTGGTCAGCACCCTCACAGTACAATGCACCCACACGCCATGTCACAGGGGGCGGTCTTGCACAGGTGGCCAGTAAGGCTCACAAGTATGGCATTGACAGGGTTGTACAATGCAGCACCAGTACGGGATGGTCACCCTGTGTGGTTATTGTCCAGTCACAACACTATATCTGCATACACCCTCACAACAGGCAGCAGACATACACACATGTTGACACACTGACATGGTGGTGACCACACATGTCTACACGGAGGGATGACGTGGTGCATGTACTGCACCATCCACATCCATGCACCCCACACTGAGGTATGTACAGATCTCTACCATGGTGTACAGTGATGTGTGGCACATGGCACATAGTCCCCCCGATCTGTGGTATACATGGGCACACATTCCTGCACACATGTCGGTGCTAGGAATGCCACACCCACTATATGGGATATGTGCAGCCGTGCAGCGGTATGTAGTGCATCATGCGTACCACCACTGTATCCGGCAGCTGTGCCAATATATGCACTTGGGAGGTGGTAGGGGTTACAGTGGCCATGTGACATATGGTCGATGACACCTGACCGATGGGTATGCATTATGGCAGCGCTGTCATGTAACGGCGACATAGCAGACTGTATGCACATGGCAGGGTAGGATGGTGTGTGACACACCTGTGACCACCACCTGCACACATGCATGTGAACAGGTGTTTAAACACATGGTGTACACACATACCGCCATGTGTGCTGTTACTATGCCACCATATGACGGCCCCCATGATGGGTATGCATGTGGTAGGGGGTTGCAACTGTGTTATGGGCATCGGACACCGCTCATGCATGGCTGCACCGTGCACAGTACATGTGTCACATGTATCCCCTGTTGCCATGTGTGTATGCATTGCTACGTTGTGACATGTGTGTCGACATACATGGAACATGGACTGTGGTATGGTATCACAGCTGTCACAGGCAAACTGTACAAGGGTATGTGTCCCAGTCAACACCGCTACACCCTGTAGGGGGTGCATACCACAGACATGTGTCCACCTTCCATTCGCGTGTGTATTACCGCGTATGCCAGTGTTATGCATGTGGTACATCACAGGCTTCATATGTGTCCTGTGTGCAGTCCATGCACACAGCCAGGCGATGACATATATGACATATCCGTACTTTGTTTCACTGTGGTACAGCTGCAGTCATGTGTCATATCTGTGTCAGGCCCGTGGTATGTTTGGAGCACGCCTGTCCATGTATACCGATATGGGTGTACTACATCACACCTGTGGGATCATTGATAGTACATGTGTACTCTGCATGACGGGCATACACCACCATATAGACCTGTGGACATATGTCACATGCTGTTGCTGGACCGTGAGGCATACTGCTGCACCGATGACATGGTGCTGGCATGGCAGCTACAGTGTTCACTGCAGTGTGTACATGTTCAGCCTGCACCCGTGATGCCTGTGATGTCATCTGTGTATGTACATGTAACTGCATGTGTGTCCACCCTGTGCATGTGTACAGGTTTACCTGTCCGTGACTTGCGGTGTGTGCACTCCGTCTGCATGCCGGACGGCGCGTAGCACATACTAAGTGTGTGAGCATGCCGGGTTGCTGTTGTGTGGGTGGACACACGACGGTCCACGATCTGCCCTTCCATGATTCCACCCCATGTGTATGCATGTCTGCACTCTGCAGATTCTAAGTGTGTGAGCATGCCCAGTAAGCAGCTGTGTAGATGGACACACAGTACAGTGCACACCGCGCCCGTCTGAGTTGATACCCCGTGTGCATGTATGTTTCCCCTTCGCAACCGCCACGTCTGTGAGCATGCCCGGGTTGCTGTTGTGTGGGTGGACACTCACGACAGTCCACGATCTGCCCTTCCATGATTCCACCCCATGTGTATGCATGTCTGCACTCTGCAGATTCTAAGTGTGTGAGCATGCCCAGTAAGCAGCTGTGTAGATGGACACACAGTACAGTGCACACCGCGCCCGTCTGCGTTGATACCCCGTGTGCATGTATGTTTCCCCTTCGCGACCGCTAGGTGTGAGGGCATGCCCAGTACACCATTCGGGGGTACACAGTACAGTCGGCACCGATGTCTGCTACTAGGCGTGTAGCCATGGCCAATGACATCCTGCATAGCCATGGTGACTGTCCAGGTGAGCCATATGTGGTTGCTATGCCACAATGGCTGCCTACATCATGTACGCTGGTTGCCCTCTAAGAGGGTATACTGTCTGTGGTGCATCCCGTATCCATGTCGTGATGTTGTGTTCCGTAGTTAGTTGGTATTCCCGAGTGCAGCACTACCGAGTTACTGTACGCCCACCTTGGGATGGTAACATGCTGTGTGACTGCGCACTCTGTCATCATTCCCTATCGGCTGCCTTGCCTGTGCAGATGATATCACCCACCTAGGGGTACGCCTCCTGACAGCGCTGTGCTCAGTAATCTCGGCAGCGCGTTCTGTAAATGCATCATGCTGTAGTGTGTTCATGTAGGTAGGCGTAGGTTCAACTCCCGGCCCTTCCCGTGTGTGTGTGTGTGTGTGTGTGTGTGTGTGTGTGTGTGTGTGTGTGTGTGTGTGTGTGTGTGTGTTTCCAGCTGCCCTTGGTGAGAGTAGTTCCTTTAGTCGCTTTGCAACACATACCTTGGCTATTGGCATCTATTCCTTTACGGATGATGTCACCCGCTAGAAGTATGCCTCTGACAGCGCTGTGCTCAGTAATCTCAGTAGCGCATTCTGTAAATGCATCATGCTGTAGTGTGTTCATGTAGGTAGGCGTAGGTTCAACTCCCGGCCCTTCCCCGTGTGTGTGTGTGTGTGTGTGTGTGTGTGTGTGTGTGTGTGTGTGTGTGTGTGTGTGTGTGTGTGTGTGTGTGTTTCCAGCTGCCCTTGGTGAGAGTAGTTCCTTTAGTCGCTTCGCAACACATACCTTGGCTATTGGCATCTATTCCTTTACGGATGATGTCACCCGCTAGAAGTATGCCTCTGACAGCGCTGTGCTCAGTAATCTCGGTAGCGCATTCTGTAAATGCATCATGCTGTAGTGTGTTCATGTAGGCAGGCGTAGGTTCAACTCCCGGCCCTTCCCCGTGTGTGTGTGTGTGTGTGTGTGTGTGTTTCCAGCTGCCCTTGGTGAGAGTAGTTCCTTTAGTCGCTTCGCAACACATACCTTGGCTATTGGCATCTATTCCTTTACGGATGATGTCACCCGCTAGAAGTATGCCTCTGACAGCGCTGTGCTCAGTAATCTCGGTAGCGCGTTCTGTAAATGCATCATGCTGTAGTGTGTTCATGTAGGTAGGCGTAGGTTCAACTCCCAGACCTTCCCCGTGTGTGTGGGGGGTGTGTGTGTGTGTGTTTACAGCTGCCCCTATAGAGAGTGGTTCTTTTAGACGCTTCGCAACACATACCTTGGCTATCGGCGTCTATTCCTTTACGGATGTTGTCACCCACCTAGACGTGTGCCTCTGACGGTGCTGTGTTCAGTGGTCCACGTAGCGCGTTCCATACGTGTGTCATAGTGTTGTGCGGTTGGGTAGGTGGGGGTAAAGTCAATCCCCATGCCTGCCAGCTGTGTATGTGTGTCTATGCTCCCAGCCGCATGGGTTCATAGGTTATGGCTTTAGAGTTTCCGCAGAACACTTATACCCTGCCGACATCTCTGTGTTTGTGGATGGTGGGACGCAGCTCATGGACTGCCTGTGTGCCTGCTGTGGTTGGCGACCTCCGTAGCGTGTTCTCCATGTGCGCCCTGCTGTGGTGTGGTGGGGTGGTGCTGTGTACGTTACACACCCGGCCTTGCCACATGTGTCCATCTGTATCTCTCTCTATGTATATATACATACTTATGTTATGCCCATAGCGCTGCTCTTGCATGGACAGCTGTCTGTTCCATGTATCGCATATTTGCACGGCTGACACATAGAACTGTGGTACGATACATATCCACTCATTGTCCATGCAACGTCCGTATTCCGGCACGCCCTAGAGACATCTGCTGGATATCGTGGCGGACAGCTATCCTTGCTGTACTGACACTGTACCCGTACACGCCATACACCTTGTGTATAATTGCCTGTTTATGGTGTGTGTATGTCTATCTGAGCTGTGTGCATGGTCGTGTGTATGCCCCGCTATAGCCGTCTGTGCAGGTGTCGCCACTATGGGTAATCCTTGTAGACCGCTGTGTCATGTGCACTTCGGCACATACCTGCAGACCGTACTACCCCTCCTACAGCAGCGGCCTTAGATCAACCGCTGCCCTAGGCGATGGGCTCCATGGCGCCCACCACCACAACACATGGTGCCCCCATTCTGGTGTACCTACATGACATAATTACTAGAAAGGTGGCCCTGCTAGTGCGGCACCCTAGGCAGCCGCCGGGTTGGCATATGCCTACGGCCGGCTATGAGCACATCACAAGGCATACTTTTACATTCAGTGTTTTACGAAGGCTAGATTTTAATCCCAGAGGGGGGGACCTTATCAACTATACTTTAGAATGCGGATTGAGATGGATTATTAGGTGGAGAGTTGACCACGCACCAGGGCTGAATGATGATGCACAGATTAAGCCTCTTTTGGGAGGCAGGTGGCTTAAACCCAAATAACAGGAATGTAGTTTAGGTACAGCTATACATTTTACACCTATTAGTCCACTATTTCAGTTGTTTACCACTGTTTTACATTGATATACTATACATATTTCCTATATATATTGTTAGATTTATAATTGATGAGAAATAGGCATAGTACAATATCATATAATACATGTTTTAATAGGATGCTTTTAAAGATGTTAATCTATGTGTGTGTATTTAACATTGCATCTGCGCTTTATATGCTGTGGTTACTTGTTCATTGTTTGATGAGAAATTGACCAATGAAAGTGTAAGGAGGGATATTTAAAGCCTGGATGCTTTTATGTTATGTGTAAGTCTGACGGAGCCTACGGGTGAAATCGCTTACTTGTATATAAAGGAACCTTTTTATACCATTTGGGCACTGTCCTGGACAATTTCTACGTTGACTGTTTCATCTACCTATGTGTATTTTGGATTGTGCGCCATATGGTGCCAGTGGTTATTTTGTGTTGATTAGGTGTATTCCATGGTCAATTGACATTAATCATGTTGATTCATTAAAGGATCTTCTTTATAAGTGGGAACACCATAGTTTAACCATCCTATGACCTTCCTAGTTGAAGTTGCTAGTGAGCCATTAGTATGTGTTCCACAGGTCGCCCATTTGTTCCGCATTATGGAAGCGAGTGATCCCCATTTTGGTGATGGCAGATTGAGAGCTGTGTACACCGGTATTCGCACGACGGTCTGACTTTGTATGGGGAATGTCTAATGTAGTCCCTATCTGTATTTCCTGTGCTATGCCTTACTGCAGCTGTGTAATTCCACCAGGTTTCCAGTTATGGGTGCCATCTTGGTCGTACGCTTGTCCATCCATGGGAATTGCCTACTGGACACTGATATAGGGCTGTACACATTTCACACCTGCTTTCAGCATTATCCGGTAGATGCTTTGCATCATTAGTGGGGAGTAAGGCATGTGCTATACCCACATCCCTCCCACGGGGCGGGCCAATGGATTATCTGCCAAACAACACCGAGCCCCATTTCTGCATACCCAGTATCCCATGGCTGCAACCCTCGACGTTACACATTACACATCCTTCATGTGTGTGGGACTGGGATGTGGACGCACTTCTATGGACTCGACAATCTGGGGATTTCTGTTCATATGTCCTGCATTTCATGGACACTTGTCATCAACCGTAAACAAGCTGGTGGTGCATATGTCTAGCTGTGCCATAGTCACGTCTGTCATTTCTTCTGGGTCGATCGCAGCTGGTTGATATTGCATGTCCTACAATGGACACCAGTGTGCATATGTAAAGTGTAGAACTTGTTGGACTGTCACCATCTGGCCAGTGGTTTTGACTGTTGCTGTATGTTCCCCAATCGCGGATGTCTGTTTGACTACCCATATTATGTGTTACTTGGCCTATCTATATCCATGTGCCAGTAAGCAGAAATACAGCAAACCTTGAGTCCTGGTCTTCTTCGTAAAAGACATTATTGAACATAAACCAGACCAAAACAGACGATGACAAAACCGATACACTCCACAGTCAAAAGATATTGAGCGCTTTCACCCACTAACGTGGGGCATCGTCAGAGTACGAATTACATTAGATAGTCGTCCCTTATATACTTCCTTCACAGTCAGTTTAAAGACAATGAATCAATAAACTTGCTCATAGTTAAGTGGGCAGTGCTCCAAGTCATAATGATAAAGTGACATATACAAACAGTGTTGCATACATTACTTAATGGAAACATTAATACAACAACAATGTGTTAATATAAATAAAATATTGGTGAATACAATCGGTATATTGAAACATAGTTGATAATTGTTGTGAGTAAACCTTAGAATGTAGTGTGTTGATACTGATATTGTATATTAATGTGTATAATTGTTGCATTAAGTTTCCAAATCATGGAATACATAAGTACAATTAAATGCATATTTTGTATAAATATGAATGTAAATAAGAGTCACAATGTTAAACATAAATATGACTGTATTATAACTATATCAATATGATATGGAAAGAACTGTACTTGTTCACATCTTGTTTTCAAGTGACAAATCTATGTCCATGCGTCATATATACGGCCCGTCGGACTGCTGTGTGTAGATATCTACATGTGAACCCCTCGTTTCATACCTTGCTTTGTTACTGTCTGTGGATTACCTGTGTACACACATCTATTACCATGCCATACCTTTCCACTGTACAGGTTCTGGCATGGTGTATGGCTGGTTGGCCCTTAATCTTGCTGTGCATTACATTGACCTGTGTCTATCTGGCAATTCGCTGGTGTGTCATGTGAGACCTTCTTGCTTCTATAGGGACCTGATCCCGTAATTGTGACGTGCTTCCACTGGCCATATATTTCTCTGTCATCTGGGATCTGTGTGTAACCAGTCCTTTCAGGACACTTTCTATTGTTGTTCTTTTTTGGTTACATATATGAGTACCTTGGTATGTTGTGCTATTATTGTGTGTGGAGCTTTTCTCCACTTGCCTCTGCTGACACTGGACACATATCCAGCTAGCCTAGCCCGGTCAACATGTGTGAGCCAACTGAACACAATTCGTACGGGGGCACCTTCTGACAAGTGGGTCGGGTTACAGATGCATAACCGTCATCAATCCATACTACTAACACACACATTATTCTATCCACATTCTATGTTTGTCTTATCACATAGCATCTGTTTCTCACTATTTCTAACGGTACTTTACATGGCATTGCCCGATTCCATACTTTCAGAGGCTGACAGGTTTGAGACATGTATAATTGACATGGGGGACACAGCCTTGACATTCCCTGCTGTGAGCGGATCACACACGCACACACGCACTTGCATTTCCTAATTGTGGGTTACGCGCAGGCACACATGCATATCCGTATTCTGTTTACATATGTTTACTGGGTCTGTATGGTTACATGGTCTGTGTTAGCTGTGACTGTCCTGGTAACATATCTCTGATCCGGTTGACGGACGTGTGCGGAACGCACTTTCACCTTTACACATGTGACAGTCTTTGCAGCATGGACGCATTACGTACACGTTCACATTTATATGTTCTATAGTCGTAATTCAAACGGGACTGCATTCACGTTTGCCGGTTACTGTGACCACTACACGTTAGCTGTTCTGTCTCATTTATATGCATACCCATGGTACTTAGCTAAATTTACATATCCCCCCACCCCACCCCACCCCACACTCATGTACGTCACAGGCATCCATTCTCCTGCTGGGAAAGGTGCGGTACTACATGTTAAACATTCCTTATTCCCTCCCGCTCATGGCCCAGGATACATATGTCATGACCGCAGGGATATTCAGATCACAGGGGCTTATATCCCCTATACATACAGGCATTCGATTATCAGGGTGTTCCTGTGGTGCTTTGTGTTTGGACTTGTCCGCCTAGTGTACGGAGCTGCCCTGACCATGTACGAATGTCAGACGAGTCACATGGGCACGGTTTGTCTGTGTCTATGATACCATATCCCCCCCCATTATTCCTAACCGTGTGCGCTGATTGTCCGGCATGCCCATTGTAGATCTTGTTATAGTGATTGCACACGGTCTGGTCGACCGGACCTATTTCCATTACTCAACCTCTGTATTTATAACCTGTCTCGCTATATTACATGGGTTTAATATTGCGTGACGGCTTTCACTGAGCCACGGACATGTCTGTTGCTTAGTTTGGTGCTGTCCTGCTCTGCTACACACATTTAACATGGCGGAACAGGTTGAACAGCTCAGCAACGGTGACATCGGGCTCTCCGTCGCTGTTTAGTGTTGCATCGCTATGTTAACTTTGTTTCACACAGCGTGACAGTGTCAACATTGGTAACGGACATCTCGCGCAGTACGTCCGCACCGCCGCGGGTGCCGTATGTCTGCGTTTCGGCAGCGGACAGGCATTATGCTGTGTCATTATGTCTGGGAATATATGGTTTCTTTCCATAGATGATATGGCATACTAGCAATGACCCACGTCTGGGTGTGGGTACTGCTGTATTTACCCATGGCAAGAGCGGCCATAGGTCAAGTGGTGCCCTAGGCTAAAGGACTCCATGGTGCCCCCACCACATCACCCACTACCCCCATCCTGGTCTACCTACACCAAATACATACTGGGACAGTGACCCTAGTAGAGCGGCGCCCTAGGCGGCTGCCTAGTTGGCCTATGCCTACGGCCGGCTATGTGTGTGGTCCCTCGGGCATCAGCCTCGGGAATGCACCACATCTGCCGTGGGTATATCTAGCATTACACACATCTGGGCGTGGATTATTGCTATAATGTTCCATGTGTACAGACACGTGTGTTTGGACAACCTACGATAGCTTCTGCTATTGGCATACAATGCTGTGGGTGGTGCCGGTTACCATACATATGTCTTTATCAGAAGCCGACTTCACACTTCTAAACAGTAGTGTGGTCTCCTTTAAGACCCCTGAGCCAGTGGTGAACATTACTCACACCGCTGAATCACTTACATATGCCTTCTACCAGCACCTACAGGACTGCATGGATCAGGCAATCCCATACAAATATGAGACTCTTTGTACCAGAGCCAAGCGTCCGGTCTGGTGGACCCCAGCCATACACAGGCTGTACAACGAAAGGAGGAAGCTACTACAGGATAGAGCAGAATCCTTGTAAAGTAAGACACCCTTGCTCATTATATGTGAAGAACTACAAGCTCTCATGAAATCATCCAGGGCAGATTCGACAGCTAAATCACCAAGAACTCGAAAGACAATCATAAGGCCTTCTTTAGCTATGTTAGATACCTGGGAGGACACTCCCAGATATGCTCAGACTGGGTTCAGAATGATGTGAAGATTACTGAACCTACACACATTGCCAACATACTGGCTGACAGGTTCGGTGCAAACTCCCCCCCCCCTCACCCCCACATGGAGAGATATCTATACCAGAGGATTGTAGCCCCCAGAACATCTGTAATGCACAGGTGGGGAATGCTCTCTCCAAGGCAGTGAACACAGCATCCATGGGACCAGATGGTGTCCCAGCTGTGTACTCCATGAACTCAATGAGGAATTAAACCCACAGTTAGGACAGCTGTTTAATCTTAGCCTCACCTCGGGATACGTACCCATGTAGGGGCGCAAGGCGACTGTAGTCCCACTTCACAGGGGCGGTGCCTCCACTGACCCTGGTAATTACCGTCCCATTAGCTTGACAAGCCTTATCTGCAAAGCCATGGAGAAGAATCATAATGGAACTCATAGATGAAGACATAGGGGACTTGCATACTTTGGATCCAACCCAGTTTGGCTTGGTCAAAGGCAGATAATGCCTTTTAAACTTGGTTGACTTTTTAGGAACAGTCACCAAGGCCATTGATGAGGGTAGAGCAGTCCATACAAGCCTACCTCGACCTGGCAAAGGCCTTCGACACAATACCCCCCTCAGGTATCATTGATAGAATAATCAGCTTGTATGTAAACCCATACATCGCAGGTTGGGTTGCAAACTGGCTGAGTGAAGGGACCCACATGGTCAGAGTTGCTGGCGCCATGTCGGACTCACAGCCGGTCACAGGTGGGGTCCCACAGGGCTCAGTCCTGGGTCCACTCTTTCGGCATCTACATTTCCAATGTACAAGCAAACACAGGGGGGTTATGGCTGACAATGTTTGCAGATGACTGCAGACTGGGTGCCATAGTCGGAAACACATCTGACACAGATATCCTTCAGAAGGGCCTCACAGATATGGATAACTGGTGCCACAGACATGGCCTACAGCTAAATGCCAGGAGATGCATGGTCGTACCCTTCGGGAAGAACAGGGTTACCCCTAGCTACCATATAGGTGGCAATCCACTGAGCACAGAGGAAGTTAACAGGGATCTGGGGACCCCAGTTGTCAGTAGCCATTCGTTCGACACACACATTGCTAAAGTAGTTAGGTAGACCTTCTACATTGCCCACCTGATCATGTAGGGATTCACATCTAGATCAGGGGAGGTCATCGTCCCCCTGTACTCATCACTCATTAGACCTACGATTGAGTACAATGCCCCATTCGGAATGTATCTGACCCGACACCTGCAGCAGCTGGTAAGGTCCCGACAGTTCATTGCCAAACAGATGCAGGGTCTCAGGGATATGTGTTATGCTGCCTGACTGAAAGGACTCCCGCTCTATTCGGTCGCATACCACTTGCACAGAGGTGACCTGTGCCTGACATACAAGGCCATGTTGAACCCAGGTTTGATGATTATGCTTCACCTAATGAATCTAGATCCCTCAGAACCACAAGGGCAGGTGACTTAAACCTTTACACAGTCATTAATAGAATGTGCTGGAAGGACAGATTCATCACCCGGACACTCACTATGCTGTGGAACTACATCCCAGTACATGTGAGGCAGAGCACCTCGATGGCCTTGTTCAAGAGGAGTCTTGACCAATGGGTGGGAGATTGCAGATATACCCCAGGGATTACTTCAGTGTCACTGCTTGACAGAGGTACAGCAATATAATAGGCATAGTTTTCTTCAAAATGAAGGGGTGGCGAGGGCAACATAACTATGGGCTAGGCTTATACATGCCCTTGGGCAGATAGCCTACTATGAACCTATGGACATATGAACCTATGTTCATAGTTTGTCCCATTCACACTTGTCTATCCCCTGTCCTCATTCGTACGTGGATATTTCTGTGGCACATGATTGAACTATGTATTACCTGCAGGTATGATGTGTACAGTGCACATATGTCGCGGTTGATTACAGTGTATCTGTGTACCTATCTCTGTGATACTGAGGACTACCACACATGCTTCACAGCATTACATGCATATGTCCATACTATTATTCGTTGGCCTGTGGGGGGTTGTCAGGGCAACAGTTACACGTGTCCCTGTTTGTGCACGCATCATGGTGGTCTCTGACCGGCCTACGTTGCTATCGTGGGATGGACGGTGGTGTTGGTGTGTGTTTGGGTTGTGTTTCCACTGCCAATACGTCAGTGGGGGGTGGGGTTGGCACATGTTCCTCTTTGCAGGGGGCCCCATCCTGGACATTTGTGTCATGCGTCGACACTTGGCACATGCCATATGTCCTGTGATATTCCCACAGTCGTGTATGCCTTCCTGCATTACTACTGCATGTTACTGACAGCTTGTATCTGGTACACATGGCTATTATGTTGGATAGCTTAGCCTATTCCCATTATATGACATACCCATTCATCCAGGCATATACCTTTTATTACATCCTTTGCATTGGCCGTGGGTGTTTGGCCATCCGGCACCACTTTTATCTACATGTGATGTCTCACATTCACCTTCTGTGCATGTGGCACCCTGTTGGGGTGTCCTGCTTGGTGGGCGGATGTTCCGCCCTATGTGTTGTGTTTGACATGTCTGCATAGCTAATCATCAGTACGGTGGCTACACATACTGCTTTGTCCAGATGTGTACAGTTATGGACACCGTGGCGTGTGTACGCCTATGGGGTTTCGACAGGTCCATACGACATGTGGGATGTACGCATTCTGCCAACACATTCACATGCAGCCATTTGGATATCAGTACCTGAGGTGGGATGTTGACATGTGGGGCACATATTTGCACGCGTGGCACTGCCTAGGACAATACTTCATACTACATTTGAGGTATACCCACTGTGTGTAGGTGTGCAGCTGTGCAAGACTGCTAGCTGGGTTGGGTGGACGGTCGTACATGGGTGCGGGTTACGTGATATGATGGGGCTGTTGTGTATTACATTTGCATGCATGGGTTCTGCTTCTGGATATTACGCTTCGGCATATGCCGTCCTATGTGTATGTGATGGGCACGTTGCTGGGTGTAGTGCATGTTGCTGTGCACATGTTTGTCTATGTTTAGGGTATCTGGTTTCCTTCTGGTTGTTATATAGACACGGCTGCCCAGCTGTGTACTCTCACTACTGCTGGTGACCATGCCCATGGGGCTACTTGTGTGTAGGTCTGGCGCACTGACATGCTGCGGTACACCTTCACTGGGTATGCCCACTGACAGTGCAGTGCGTGACGGACACGGTATTATGTGTATCCTTTGTTCCTTGGACGGGTACACTTTGGACTTCGTGGGTTACTGTTTGGTTCTCCGTTTTGTGTAAATGGGTACTATATTGCATACTCTGCGTACGTTTCATTATCCATGGACACTGGCTGGTGCGGTTGCTATTGCAGGCAGCCTGTGACAGTCAGCACTTTAGGTTGCTCCTCGCCTGCCGGCTTGGCCACGCCTACGGGCGCATCCTACTTGAGCTCGCGCGCGTGCCCTCTGCACGTGGTTGTGGTTGCGGCGCGCACTCATTACTATGCATGTGGCGCAGCTACGCCGATTATACACTGCACTGCCGGTGCACGCCTTACACCGGCCTTGCGCCGTGCTTCATGAATCCGGGGGAGTATTTATACATATGTTTTTTAGGTATATGTAGTTTTTAGGTACATGTAGTTTGTGAGTTTGTGTGGTTGTGACTTCAACGTTTGTTTTATGGACTTGCTCTTTGTATGTTTGTAGCGCTGAGGTGTATGTATATATATATATATATATATATATATATATTTTTTTTTTTTTTTACATCTTTACATATTTGTTTAAACTTGCAAGTTAATTTCATTAGGCATAAGGTGCATATATTATGAAAATTCTTATTTTATCAATTCATGATCGTAGAGCTGAGACTTTAAAATTTAAGATGTGAATATGTATGGTCAGTATGATGTCACTAATGATGCAAACTAATTACTGCTTTGGTAGCAGTATTTGAATATCTATGCTGTTTATGTTTTGCAAAGCTTGAAGAAGCCATGTTGGTGAAAGCGCTCGCTATTTAATAAAATTATTTGTTCGTCTATCAGTTCGTGCAGTACGCATTTGTCGCTACCAAGTATTAACTTCTTTGAAACCTGTTTAAGTCGTGGTTGCCCTGTGAATGTTATATACGCTTGGCGTATTGTTTGTTTTATATATTTTTTTGGGCACAGGAGCATTTACTCTCGGGCTGTGCTTCTTTATTATAATTTTTGTTTGATGTATCTCTTCTTTTCCGCAGCTGTGCATGTCCTCATAACACGAACAGGGCTGATTGTTCATATTTAATCACATTATAGAAAACAGTATTGTTCTATTCATTCACTATTCATTCATTTTCCTGACCTAGCAGATAATCACCTGCTTCTCAGTGCATTTCCGAAAGGCATAAACATGAATTTTGCTGTGTTAGTAAATATTTATTTATTTTTTTATTTTACATTTGTTGACCAGGCTAGTCTAGCTGGATATATTTCCATTTTCAGTAGAGGCCCGGGGAGAAAAGCTCCACATAAAACATAACAAAGAGACATGTTAATAATAAACACATAGAATACAAAGAAAAGAAAAAAAAATTGTAATAAAAATTGGTAATAATAATAAAAAATGGTGAATAAGATCAATAAAAATTAAGGCACATAATCAATAGTAGTCATGCCTAGAGTTAAATCAGATTCAAAGCATCTTACTTAATACAAACAGGCTGTATCTTAAAGCTTCTGCTATAATAGGATAAAAGTACAAGTAGGAGGAGAAGTAAGAGGAGTAGTGTTAGGTAAAATGAAGGGAGGAGACAGTAGTTAAGAAGTAAGAGAAGAAAAGGGCTAACAAGAGGAGATGGGAGAGGAGAGAGAAGTAGGTAGAGCAATGAAGGATTGGAAGGAGGAAGAAAGGTAAATACTAAGTATACGCACATAGTAGGGTTAAAGGTCAGGTAAGGGGGGGGAGAAATCAGTCTGGTGTATTACATGAGCAAAGCCAGTGATTTTGGAAGTACAGTTTGATTTGTTGTTTGAAGAGGGGTAGAGATGTGATTAGAGTTAAATCCCTAGGTAGCAAATTCCATACTCGGCCTACAGTATTAGTAAATAGAGAGTCACCAGCTAAGTTGTGAGCCTTTTTAGGTTTGGTCAAGAATTTACAAGAGGAACGAAGGGAGGTAAGATTATTATAAGGGAGTAAAAGTTGTGATAGTATAGGGGTGTTATCAGGTTGGTACAGAATTTTGTGGGCAATAGTAAGTTGTGAGATTATTATATAGTTTTGTAGTTCTAGCCAGCCTAAAAGTTTCAGGTTAAGGCAGTGATGGGTTCTGAAAGGGTTACCAGTGGCGAAACGGGCAATGTTATTGTAGCAAGTTGCTAGTTTGTTTAGGTTAGTTTTCTTGAGGTTAGTGAAGATAGGAGAGGCATAGAAGAGAGTAGATAAAAGATGGGAGTGAGCAATAGTAGCTCTAGCTGATGGGGTGAGGAATGGTTTAATACGGTATAAGGATCCTATCTTTCTATTTACTGATTTGATGGTGTTGTTGATGTGTTGATCAAAAGAGAGATTGTTATCAATGGTTATTCCTAGCAGTTTAGTTGTAGAGTCAGGAGAGATGACAGTGTTGTTGTTTGACAAGATGGTGAAATTAAATGGGGGGGGTACGAATAGTGGGGGTGAAGAGAAGAAGTTTGGTTTTTTTAGCATTAAGGAGAAGGTATCGTCGAGTAAACCATGTTTCTACTGTGTTAAAGATATTTTGAGTTTGTGAGATTAGATCAGAGGAGGAGGATGCTGAACAAATAATAGTGGAGTCGTCTGCATATTGAATACAGGTGGCTTGAGGAATTGCAGAGTGGAGATCATTGATGTATAGGGAGAAGAGGAGAGGACCAAGAATAGAGCCCTGAGGCACTCTGATAGAAATGGGCAGTAAGGAGGAGATGTGGTTGTCCCAAAGAATGGCTTGTTGTCTGTTGTTGAGATAAGAACTAAACCATTTGACGGTAAGAGTATCAAATGAGAGGGATTTAAGGATGTTAATTAAGGAAGAGTGGTTAACCATGTCAAATGCTTTTGAGAGGTCAATGAATAGAGCAGAAGAGAAAAGATTATTGTTGCGATTGTTGTTAATGGTATCTATAAAGGAAAGGAGAGCAGTGGTGGTGCTGTGGTGGGGTCTAAAGCCATGTTGACAGTTAGCTATAATATTGTGTAGAGAGATATACTGTACAAGTTGCTGATGAATACACTTCTCCATAATCTTTGCTAAAGGTGAGAGAAGGGCAAATGGTCTAAAGTTGGAGTAGTCAATACAGTTACCGCCTTTGTGTAGTGGGATAATATGAGAGACTTTCCAGATATCAGGGATGGTTCCCTCTTGGATAGTCTTATTTATGAGTATAGCTATCGGGTATGCAATTTCTTTGGCTGCCTTTTGCAGAAAAAGGGAAGGGAGTTTGTCAGCAGAGGGGGTACAGGGTTTCAGTTTAAAAATAAGTCTATAGATGAAAGAGGTAGAGATAGGTTGTAGAGAGAAGTTATAAGAAGAGTCTACTAGATTGTTTGAAGGATAGAAGTTATTAGTGTTCAGTTGTTTAGGAAGAGATTGAATAGTTTCAGTAAAGAAAGAGTTAAAAGCATTTGCAGTTTGGTAAGGGGTGTCTGGGTCAGCATTTAGTGGGGAGGGAGTTTTTGCTGTTCCTGGGGATAGGAGTCTGTTGATAGAGGACCAGAATTGTTTGGGTTTATTGGAATGTGTTTCTTGAAGTTCACAGTAGAACTTTCTTTTGTCAGTGATAATAGCTTTTTTGGTAAGGTTTCTAAGTTGGCGAAAATGAAGAAAATCAGTGCTGATTCTATGGATCTCCATTTGGCCCAAACCTTATTTTTGCAGAGGATTAGTTTTTTTGTATCATACTATGTCATACTAATACTAGGTCAGAGGGCATCTTGGAATTTCAGAAAGCATACTGCAGTTTGAAAAAGCATCTTATAATTTCATACAGAATTAAGCTGTACATAAAATAGAATGACATGTGTTAACCCTTTTAGCTTCTAATAAGCACTAAACATATACATTAATACATATTTTTCTAACACTTACTATTTCTTCACATTTGCTCAATTGACCATCTGTTTTCACAGGACTAATGTGCATTTGTCCGAAATAAGATGGGATAATTGTGGTTGTTGTTTATGTAAAATAAACTTGCATAGCTTTTGCATGTATATGATTTCACAGAATACCCATGATTTTGCACATAGTTTGGTCTGCTCTTCATAAATTGCTTGGATTCTAACAAATTATTGAGGATTGCAGTTATTAAACAATCATAGAGATTTCAGTTTCATACTTCATATCAGTCAGAATAAAAAAAAATGTTATTCTACAAATTTCTAAGTATAGAAGAAAATCTTGCATCTTATTCTGGTCCCTTGTCCCTTATTTTTTGGCTCTGTAATTGATTTTGTGCTAAGAAGAGAGAGGTAGTGAGCCAAATACCAAACCATCAGGGTAGCAAAAGCACATTGCATGTACCATTTCATCCTACAAATAGCAAAATTCTACCCATTCCCCAAAATAACATCATCTTGAGAGGCAAAATCCACTAAATTCCATACCTTTGCATGCAGAGGTATTACATTCAATAGGGAAATGCTGCACCCAAAGAAAATAATGTACTTCAGAGACATTATATGCTAATGAGCCTCTTTATCTTGTTTGATCATCATGAGAAGCTGATTGAGAACTTGGCAGGACAGACAAGACAGCGCCAAAGTGCTCTTACAGAACAGCTCCATCTGTATGAGGGAACTGCTAGTATTGAGACAAGGAGCTGCCTACCTGCAGTACCTGATTGTTCATAGATATGTAGATGCTCTCAAGGCCATTCTGTACTACAGCTTCAGCTATAGGGTGTAGAGGTAAATGCAGGCATGATGGCCATCACAGCCTCCTTGCCTGCTTTTACCACATTCAGGAGGGACATGAGCCTGGGGCCAATATACCTCTACCGAATTACATCTTTTTTTTTTTAAATAAAGCCATATTCTGAGGACATTAGGTTATAGCTCTTAAGTATTCAGTACTGAGGATGCATGAGGTTGCAGGCAGCCCCTTACCTCTCAACATCTTAGAGCAAAAAATCTGGACAAAGCCATAAATAAAAGTGGGGCAAAGGCCCAAAAATAGGGACAGTTTTTAAATATTGCTCCTACAAACTTGGTAAGTTGATAGAATAACAGGTTTTGCATTAGCATGAATTTTTCAAAGGGTCTGAAGTCTGAAAGTCAAATGTCTGTCTTTGTTTTCTAAGTTTAGTCATTAATGATTTGCCACTAATTTGCCAGAAAACCACAATTTTATGAAAAATGGACCAAAAATACGAGACAAAAATCTGGACGTTCTGCAAAAATCTGTACAGTTGAGAGGTATGAGCCCCTACCAACTAGCTAACTGCTGTACAGCTCTATCTGTTTGTGACATTAGGTAGTGCAAACAGTCTAGATTTCTTGCTAATGACTGCAGTACCTGCTTCCACATATAGATGAAGCTTCTGCAATACTGGGAAGCCCCACTTTATTTTAGTAATCGGATGTGATGTAACAAGCTCAAGTAGGCAGATTATGCCATGCCAAACTGTTTTGGAATTTGGATGATAGAGTTATCATGTATAAGCCGTGTTTCATTATCCCCTTGCCTTTTTGATACTCACGGTTGTCTTATTTATAACAAATAAAGGAATGCTATAGACTTCCTCATGTTTATGGTACAGACCTCAGGCTGTGTGCCATAATCCATCCACCTCTAGATGGACTAATAATATTATTGTTACTATTTCCTCTTGAAAGAGGTACAACACAAGGCTTATCCAATGTATTCTTAAAAAATGGCATACATGGTAGCATATTCATGTCAATAGAATACAAGCTCTGCTAAAATTAGATAAAATTATTTGTAGATGACTGCCTCATTTGTACTACCATCTCAAGTACATCACAGCCACATATCAACATGTCCACTTTCACCTTCAAACCTGTGCCCACATCCTATATGAAACAAATCTTAAGCAAACTCAAACCATGCTGTACTTCGGCTATTGACCTTCCAAGTGAGTACCTTAAAATAGCAGCCAAGCATTGTCTCTAGCCTGTCACACTCCTTATAAATAGGTCCAGGATTCCCACGTTCCCTCTTTCCGGAAAAAGTCACACATTATCCCTCTGCATAAAGGAGGAAATTCAACAGACATTACTAATTATAGACCTATAGCAATCTTATATTCAACAGACATTACTAATTATAGACCTATAGCAATCTTATCTTCAACAGACATTACTAATTACAGACCTATAGCAATCTTATCCTCAACAGACATTACTAATTATAGACCTATAGCAATCTTATCTTCAACAGACATTACTAATTATAGACCTATAGCAATCTTATCTTCAACAGACATTACTAATTATAGACCTATAGCAATCTTATCTTCAACAGACATTACTAATTATAGACCTATAGCAATCTTATCTTCAACAGACATTACTAATTATAGACCTATAGCAATCTTATCTTCAACAGACATTACTAATTATAGACCTATAGCAATCTTATCTTCAACAGACATTACTAATTATAGACCTATAGCAATCTTATCTTCAACAGACATTACTAATTATAGACCTATAGCAATCTTATCTTCAACAGACATTACTAATTATAGACCTATAGCAATCTTATCTTCAACAGACATTACTAAGTATAGACCTATAGCAATCTTATCTTCAACAGACATTACTAATTATAGACCTATAGCAATCTTATCTTCAACAGACATTACTAATTATAGACCTATAGCAATCTTATCTTCAACAGACATTACTAATTATAGACCTATAGCAATTGTTATCTGCAATAGACATTACTAATTATAGACCTATAGCAATCATTATCTCTCCTCTCCAAAATACTTGAAAAATATATGCAAATGTAATTGTTAAACTATCTCCTGTAGGCAGAACTCCTAACCACCACACAACATGGCTTCTGCCCTTCCCATAATTCAAAAACTGCACTTCTAACCTAAACAGATATTCTCAATGAAGCTAGAGAAAATGGCAAACTAGTCTCCCCCTTATTTCTAGACTTGTCAAAAGTACACAATGTTTTGTCACAGCAAACGTCTACTTAAATTTTGATTAGGTCTCTCTCAGACCACATTTCTGTGGCTCAAAAGCTATATATCCAGTAGGTATTAATCAGTAAAATGGCACTCCATCCTCTATCCATACCTCCCAGTCACCACTGGTGTATCAGAAGGCTCTATTCTTGGTCCCCTCCTCTTTAATATTCTCTCCAACATCCTCCACCCATCCACATAACAAGCTTCCCTATTTCAGTATACAGATGACTCCACACTCATTTGCACATCTGACAACATGGCACAGCTCCAAAACATTACTAGCAAGCGTTAGACATTGAAACATGGCTTTGTAGCTCACAACTCATGTTAAACCCTAACAAAAAAACTAGTATGTTTCCCCAAATCCTTCTCTCATAAAACAAAATTTAAAGTCCTCTCTCAATCATAATACCTTTGACGTCACTTCTAATAAATTATTAGGGATGATAGTGGATGCTAATCTTAAATTTGATCTGCATATATAAAATTGCATAAGAAAACTCATCAAAAACTATGATGCTTTATAGTCAAAAAAATTTTCACCAATACAATTAAAATAACACTTGCCACTACTTATCTCCTCCCCACACTTCTCGCAGGCACTGTTTTGTGATGCTGATGTCATCACTCACACACATACACTTTGATGGATCCACTGGATACGCTGACGATGTGTGATGATGTCAGCATGGACAAAAAAATGAAAATAAAATGCAAAACAAAAACGGGATTTAAAAGGGCAACTTGGGAATTTGTGGCACCCAGTTATTTCACCCCCCCCAGAATGTTAAATACTGAGGAATTCAGTATGGTTGACAGGTATGCAGTTTATGGCGCTCCCATCCTTATCAGCTTCAGGCATGTCAAAAATCAAAACTTGAGCAATACTATAACAAAGATGCTAAATTTGTAGCAAATACCCCTTTCAGCACCCACCAGCACTAAAAAGGCTAAATTGGTTAGAACTACCCCATCAACTAACATATGCACAGCTTCTTACCACCTATAAAATTGTCCAGAATCCATCTGCTTGTCCAGCACTAAATAACATTCTACACAACTATGTTCCCAGTCAGTCGTTATGATCCAATGACCAAGAACTCCTGTCTGTCCACAAACCTAACAAATATGGTGAGCATTGTTACTAAGGCCTGGAACTCCTTACCTGTATCCATCGGGTCAATGCCCTCCTTCCTATCCTTAAAACCATTCTGAAAGACTTTCTAAACAATTAACAATCTTAAAAATTACCAAAACAGCACCTGGACCTGTCTCTGCAGTCATGCCGCTTGATTTGAACCAATTCCTTTCTCCTCCGTTACCCTCTCTGTTCCTCTAATTATTATGACAAGACAGTCACCTACTAGTGTCCATGCTCCCTAGTTCTGGAAACATGCTGCCTGCATCCTAACTGCAATGTGTCTTGATATAAAATGTCTACACCTACTGCAGCTCACTAAACAAACTGCATTGAATTGTACAGCACACTGAGTTGGACAATCCTTATGTGGCTTTGTCAGCTTTTGGTACCTGATTCTATACTTACTACTTAGTCTTTTTTGCTGATTTTTCTTACTTGTACTGTAATGGACATTTGCTTAATTATTTTATTATATTTTACCTGAATCATGCAATTTTTCTTGCTTAGTTGTACTGTGGAGCTTTTCTCCCTGGGTGACTGCTGAAAAAGGGTTTAGCTCAATCAGACTATCCCGGTCAACAAATAAAAGCTGGCTCTGTTCTCACTCCAGACACAATTCCATCCCTAAATGTGAACAAGTACCTGCTCTTACCTAACATCTCCTTACTCTCACCTCTTTACTGCTATCAGTTTCTAACCCCTGGCAATGCGTCTCCAAATATGCAATAAATCTGCTTTTATATCATTTCTTATTATAATCCGAATTTATGTTCGCATTTCACCAACTCAACTTAAACAGCTGTTTTAAAGCTCAAACTTACATAAACATACAGTTTAGTAATAAAATAACTTAAAAAACAATGATCTACAACTACAGACATATACGCCTTGTCCTTATTGCAAGACAAAGCTCCAAAAAATAAAAATTGTATGTAAATAAAAGCGATATAACCTAGTGAAAGAACTTGTCTCCGGTCCTTTCATAAGACAAAAATTCCTTTTAATGATGCGGGAAAAGTCATGTATCATTAAAACAGAAAAAAATATGGATAAAGACGAAAACAGCACGACCTGTTCTACCTTGAGATTAAGGATGCATAAGATAACAGGAATAAATGTTAACCATCGAACACATTGCATTCTGGATATGTAAATTAACATGTGTCACTCAATTTGTAATCGTGGTCACGCCCATTCTTGGTGTCAATCAAGGCGGGACGCGTAGCCCAGCCCCCCGGACGGATATTTCTCTCATAAATCCTTCATTATTTTTGTTCACTTTCCAACCGTCTGTTGTCTAAAAATAATAATAGTAAAAACAAAACACGGCACCTTTGTAATTACCGAGCGGCACCGCTTGGACACTGTCCGGTTGTACTGCTGTGGGATTCTGTTTGTGACGAAGACAGGAATCAAACCCATGACCACTCATATTGTCTATGCCTGGTAGTTTGATTTGCACTGCATAAATCCCTTTTTGGGGAAGTTTCTTGAGACTGATAAAACATGAACATGCATGCAAAGTTAGTAAATGCACCAGTGCACAGTAATATTCCATGTAACTGGAAAGGACAAGAGTGAAGTTAGGAGAAAAGAAACTTCAGGGGTGACTTATACCACCTGCAGGTGAGGGTGGGCTTGGACAGGTATCAGTAACAAAGGTTGCAGTAGTATCCAGAGTCTGAAATGAGTATACTATGCAGAAAAGAACATGCTAGAATGGTGTAGATGGTGGCTTTATTTCTGCTAAGTACACATTACATTTTCAGTTCATTTCCATTAATGTTTGTGAAAATATTTTTAAACAGAGTCTGCAGAGATGACGTGGTGTTACTGAGAGTTTTCTCTGACTTCCAAAGTGCAAACCCAGATCTGTGACCGACTAAATTGTTTTACTATGACTGAAAAGGGTCTTCAGAACAGCCCACTTATCTGGTTAACAAACAGCAAATACATTTTTTTCAGTGACTATAAGCTTGGTGATCATTCAATCACCCCCTATATGGAACTACTGCAGTGTGAACTATTTCTTCCAAACCAACAATGCATAGAAAATAGGAAAATGTTAAATGCAAAAAAGTGAAATATTGTTAAATTTGGTAAACAACTCTTCTCTCACCCACAACTAAACACTTTAGGCAATACCCAGCTCCATACTGACACTATAGGCATGAATCTGGGCACCTCAGTCAGCAAATCCTCATTCGCCTACCATGCGGATAAGTAGTCAAAAAATCATTCTGTCTAACCCAGCTGATGCACAAAGGCACGCTAGCCATACCTCTCAACCTCTTAGAGCAACAAATCTGGACAAAGCCATGAATAAAAGTGGGACAAAGACCCAAAAATAGGGACAACTTTTAAATATTGCTCTTACAAACTTAGAAAATTGATAGAATAACAGGTCTTGTGTTAGCATGAATTTCCTGAATGGTATGGAGTCTGAAACTCAAATGTCTGTCATTATGTTTTAACTTCAATCTTTAATGATTTGCCACTAATTTGCCAGACAACTGCAGTGTTATGAAAAATGGACCAAAAATATGATGCAAAATTCTGGACATAGGATCATAGGAGGCTACTAGGCTAATGGCCCTGGGATCCTTACTAGCCTAGCCAAGACTTTATCCCCAAAAAAGAAACCTCAGTCAGCACCTGTCACCCTTGTCAGTAAGGACAAAGGTGGAAACCCGAGGACAAATTTATAGTTTCCCATCCACTCATCAAGGTTGTGCTTGAAGAGGGTCAGTGAGGTACTCTGACATGTATGGGAAGTCTATTCCAGAGATGGGGCAGCCTCTGGGAGACAAACCTGTCTCTCCAGCAGGTTTTGTTGATGTTGGATATTAGATTTAGGCCTATCGAGTGGGTAATGCACGAGGAGTTAGACTTATGGATATGGAGCATCTCTAGTAGAACAGGGTTTGATATTGCCTTGTAGGCAAGACACAGATCACCTCTGAGCAATCTGTATAATACCGAGTAGAGTGATAGTGATTTGAGCATGTCCACATAGGATAGGTGTTGGAGGCCATGAATTCTCTTTGTGAGGTATTTCTGTAGCCTTTTCAGTTGGTGCAGGTGTTTGGAGAAGTACATATTAAACAGGGCGTTATACTCAATTATAGATCTAATAATGGAAGAGTACAGACAGGTAATAACCTTATTTTTTCTGGATGCAATCCCTTTACTTAAGAGATGAACCAAGTAAAAGGCTTTCCTGACCACCGCTGCCACATGATATTCGAATGTGAGATCGTTGTCAACCTGAGTATCCAGGTCTCTCACCACAGATTGTGTGCGCTTAAGGGGCTGCCGTTGATGTGGTAATCAGTAGGAGCCGTATTTTTTCCGAGTGGTGCTATAATACCTTTTTTTGCGTTTAACTTAAGGCCATGACTTTGGCACCAGTTATTTGTAGCTGTGAGACCCTCTTGGAGTATGTTAACATTAAATGGGGAGTCAATGACAACACCCAACTTACACTCATCCATAAATTTGGTCAGCCATAGGCCCTTCGTCTTTGCCTGGACCTCTGAGAAGAATATGCCAAACAGTAGGCATCCCAGGATGGATCCCTGGGGAACACCACTAATGACAGGTCTGCTGTCGGAGATGGTGGCACCTATTTTGACCCTGTGAGTCCTATCTGTGGGACAGTTGGCAACCCATCTGACTAGATAGGGATTAACACTAAGTTGTGTTAGCTTTTCAGTAATGCCTGAGTGGGAGATTGTGTCAAAGGCCTTGGCCAGGTCAAGGTAAGCTGTATGTACTGACTTTCCCTCATCCAGGGCCTTGGTGACAGTCTCAGATAAGTCACTTAGGTACAATAGGAAAGTTCTGCCCCTGATGAATCCGAATTGGGTGGGGTCAGGTGCTTGGAGATTGCCTATGTCCTTGTTTATCAGATCCATAATAATAAGCTCCACGACTTTACAAATCAGACTTGTCAAGCTGATGAGGCAAAAGTTTCCAGGGTCAGTAGTGGCACCACCTTTGTGCGAGGGGATGACAATGGCAGTTCTCTACTCTGCTGGAATGAAGCCTGTAATTAGGCTGTAGTTGAATAGGCTGCTTAATGACGAAGCTATTTCTTGCTAGAGATGGTGCAGAATACAGCCTGGGATACTATCAGGTCCCATGGAAGCTGTGTTCTTTGCTTGGATAGGGCCTTTAACACTTGCTCTATGGAGATGTGACATGTGGGACAAGTATTGGGGATGTCAGCTGGGCCTTTGTGGGCAATAATGGGGTGAAGTTTGCACTGAACCTATCAGCCAGCAGTTTGGCTAAGTCAGTAGGATCAGTGTACGTGGTACCATTAAGTACTAGTTCGGAACAAACTTGGGCTTTGCCGTGGAGGTTCCTAACGTAACTGAGGAAGGACTTGTGGTGTCCCTTTGTTTTGGAGGCTAGTTTCAACTCATAATTGGCTTTGGAGGTTTTCACTAGTGATCTAATGCGCTTGTTGAGGCGGAGGATGGAGTTTTCAAATTTGGAATTTGTACGTTTTTACCCTTGGACAACAGTTTCTTCCTTTTGTTGTAAAGTCTGTTGATAGAGGATGTCCACCAGACAGGTTTGTGTTTCCTTGAGGAGCAGATTTTAGTTCTGTTAGGTATGGCTGAGTCCATGCAGTTGTACAGATGCTTGTATACTGCACTGGCTTACTGTTCAGCATAGCTGTCTACATCATCTGAGGGTGATGGTGGTGTGAAGCTGCTGATACCCTCCCTTAGGAGGCTGTAGTTAGCTTTTGAGCCCGGTTACGGCTGGGGAGGGTTTGGGTGGGATAAAAACTTCAAATGAGACAGACCGATGCTCTGATCTCACCAGGGAAGAACATACAATGGGAGTGGTGCAGAGGTTGCCCATGTTGGTGAGAACCAAGTCCAGTATCTTATCTTGCCTTGTGGGGGATGAGAACAGCTGATCTAGTGCATTAAAACTGATGAAATCAAGGAATCGTTGGGTGGGTGCATTAGTGCAGGAATAGCTCAACCAGTCTTTGGTGGGGCAGTTGACGTCACCAAGGATCAGGGTGTTAGGGGGTACCTTGATGGAGTCAAGTAGGTCCATGTAGGAGGTGTGGGTGTCCTCAGACATGGAGGGGAGTCTATAGCTGGCTATAACTTGGATGGGTGTCTTTCCAACTGTCTGCTGCACCTGGAGTAATTCCAGTGTGTCATGCTGGTAAACCAGTCTGGGGGTGTGCCTGTCCTTAATGAAGATAGAGACTTTACCACCCTTAGTCTTTCCGACCTCATTTTGAGGTCAGAAAGTGTGGAATGAGGTATAGCCTGGTAAGGCAGGGGTGCTCTCTGCAGCTCTGAACCAAGTTTCCATGACTGCACAGACATCAGCATCTTCCAGTGTGAGGAGAGCCTCCAGTGAGTCATTTTCAGATTAAGGCTCCTAGCATTGAGCAGCATGACCTTAAATTTTCTTTCTGACAGATCTTTTATGTTGGAAGATTTGTCTTTGAGACATAGCCTAAAATAGGTACAGTGGGGGAGGCAAGAGCTTTGGCCAACATCCAGAGCGACATGGGTGACAGGTGGAGGCCATCTCTGGCAAAGCATCAAGGCCTGTCAAACATGTCATCCCAGGCAGACAGATACTGGATCCCCTTAGAAAGACACCAGAAACTAAACCAATTGTTGAAGTCATACATTTTTGTTGGTATTGTGGTATCATTCTTGGTGAAGGTAGGATGCTGCTTAGGGATAGGGTCATCCTGCCTGGAGCACATACTCTGAGAGGTCAATCATGTCTCTCTTCATATAGTCTAGGGAGGTATGTCTCAGGTCATTCACACCAACGTGGACAATGACAAAGTCATACTTGTACCTGTTGTGGAGAGGCTTAAGTGCGTGCATGATGTGGTGGATTCTAGCGCCTGACAAACAGCTGACTGTGACCTTCTCCTTGTTGAGCCTGGTGAGGGAGACATCAGTGTCTCATTATTGAGTTGCCAATGACTAGTATGTTTGGTTTATTGTTATACCTAATGGGCTGTGTTTGTGAGACACTGGTGTGTTGATTACTGTGTATGATGTGATTGGTGTTTTGGGGGTTTCTGCTGTTAGGTAAGATTTTGTTGAGGACCCCTGCATGGGTGGGTGTGTGGCTCTGTGATGTGGGTGGTGTGGTGCTTGTACTGGCAATCTTATCTTTGTCAGGAGTACTAACTGTGGTGTGAGAGAGCATGGATTCTAGCTTACTGATGTAGATGCATCTCTCTCAAGTAGAATAATTATGTGCTAGGAGAAGGGGACTGTCCGTGAACATGAGGCAGTTGCTACATTGTCCCAGTATGCCCATGTCAACCAGGATGGCAGGAGAAACTGATGGGAATTGTCCAGACATAGTGCCCTGAATACTTGGCGGACTTATGGAGAACAGGGTTTGATAATGGTTTGTCTGATCACAGCCAGCCAACAGCTCAGATGTTGACCAGAAATTAATACACATAGGTGTGACTAACACTGGTTATAAGGTAAAGGGAAACCCCCTGAGCTAAGAGTTAAACACAGAACAATCAAAAGAAAATTTCCTCAGTATGGAGAATGTTGACATCTGTGCAGTAACTGAAACCTGGCTCAAGGCTCAACAGAGCACCCCAGCACTACCGGGCCACAACTCATACCACACATTTCGGCCACAGAACATGGACCGAAACACAAAAGGAGGGGGTGCATCTATATTCATCAAGGATATCTACACCTCCAGGTTAGTGGCACAGCATGATACCTCTGAGATCATCCATGTGCAACTAACATCAGGCAAATCTGCAATGCAAATTGTGGCCTGCTACAGATCACCCTCCATGACCCAGGACCACCACTCTGCCTTTCTGGAGACACTGGAAAACATGAAGGTCCTACCAAACACCCTGATACTGGGTGATTTCAATTACCCCTACCGTTAACTGGGAAAACTACTCAAGTACAAACTCCCAGGTCCAGCGCTTCCTGGAATATATCAACTCAAATGCCCTGGATCAGCTGGTAAACTCCTCTAACAGAGGTGAAAACATATTGGACCTGGTCATCACCAACATGGGCGACAGGTGTTCCACACTAGAGGTCAACCCGTCACTGGTTATATCAGACCTTAAACTAATCACTCTGGATGTCACACCACACCACCACCTCCAACCAAAGAAACCACAGTGAAAAACTTTCTATAGCAAACTTCACTTTACTTAAGACAGAGGTGGTAAATTTCACAGCCCCCACGCAAAAGGATAACAGTGTCCAAGATGCAGGAACCTTTACAAATGCACTCTACAAGCACCTACAAGGATGCATGGATCATGCCATCCCTAGCAAAACCAAGACTCACTCCCCTAAGAGAAGGAAACCAGTCTGGTGGACCCCTGCCATAAACAGGCTATACAATAGAAGGAGGAAACTAGTTCAGAAAAAAAGCAAATCCCAAGAAGGAAAGACATCCCTGATCAGTATCAGTAAGAAACTAAGGTCCCTCATAAAATCCTCCAAGGCTAACTTAGAAAGAAAAATAGCCAAGGAGTCAAAAGATAACCACAAAGCTTTCTTTAGCTATGTCAAGAATCTAAGTGGCAACTCGCAGATATGCTCTGAGCTAGTGCAAAATAGCACAAAATATACTGACCCCACTGACATTGCCAACATCCTGGCAGATAGATTCAGTGCAAACTTCACCCCCCTCTCAACCCCAAATGGGCCCACAACAATACCGGAAAAGTGTAGTGTCCCGGAAATCACAGACGCACAGGTGAAAATAGCCCTTTCAAAAGCCAAAAGCACAGCATCAATGGGGCCAGATGGTGTCCCAGGCTGCATCTTGCATGAACTACAGAATGAACTAACCCCCCTCCTAAACACACTGTTCAACCTCAGCCTCTCCACAGGCTATGTGCCCATAGAATGGCACACAGCAATGGTTATTCCGCTCTACAAAGGAGGGGCCACAACTGACCCTGGTAACTATCACCCCATAAGCCTGACTAGCCTGGTCTGCAAGGCTATGGTGCGCATCATCATGGAACTCATTAACAAAGACATTGGGAACCTCCAAACACTTGACCTGACCCAGTTTGGCTTTGTTAAAGGCAGATCATGCCTATTAAACCAGGTTGACTTCTTTGAGACAGTCATCAAGGCAATAGATAAGGGGAAGGTAGTTCACACAGCCTACCTTGTCCTTGCCAAGGCTTTTGACACCATTCCCCACTCGGGAATTATAGAAAAACTCACTAGCCTGAACATAAACCCCTACGTCACGAGATGGGTTTCCAACTGGCTTACACACAGAACTCACACGGTAAGAATAGTGGGCTCCAGGTCCAACTCTAAACCAGTCACAAGTGGTGTCCCACAAGGCTCGGTCCTGGGACCCCTACTGTTCGGCATATACTTCTCAGAAGTACAGGCAAACACAGGAGGACTATGGCTAACCAAGTTCGCCGATGACTGCAAACTGGGAGCCATAATTGACTCTCCATCTGACACGGACATTCTCCAAAAGGGCCTTAGTGATACGGACACCTGGTGTCAAAGTCATGGTCTCAAGCTAAATGCCAAAAAGTGCATAGTTATCCCATTTGGGAAAAAGAAAACACCCATGAATTACCACATAGGTGGCAGCCCCCTTAATACTGAAGAGGTAATAAGAGATCTGGGGACCCAGGTAGATAGTAATCTTTCCTTTGACAATCATATTGCCAAAGTAGTTAGGAAATCCTTCTATCCTTCCATTACTCTTTCCCATAACTTCATGCTGTGACTGATCAATGTTATCCCTCTGTATTTACTAAATCTCTGCACATCACCCTTATTCTTAAAAATCAGTACCATACACTTCTTCTCCACTCCTCAGGTACCCTCTTACTTTCCAAGATTCCGTTAAACAATCTAGTTAGAAACTCCACTGCCATCTCTCCTAAACACCTCCATGCTTCCACAGGTATGTCACCTGGACCATCAGCCTTTCCATTCTTCATCCTCTTCATAGCTGTCCTTACTTCCTCCTTGCTAATCCATTGCACTTCCTCATTCACTATCCCCACATCATCCAGCCTTCTCTCTCTCTCTCATTTCTTCATTCATCAGCCCTTCAAAGTACTCTTTCCATCTACTCAACACACACTCCTCACTTGTGAGTATGTTTCATTTATTATCCTTTATCATTATAACCTGCTGCACATCTTTCCCAGCTCAGTCCCTCTGTCTAGCCAATTGGTACAGGTCCTTTTCTCCATCCTTAGTGTCCAGCCTTTCATACAACTCCAGCCTTTGCCACTCTCTCTTCACCATGTACCTCATCTCCTTGTACTCCTGTCTACTTTGTTTGTCTTTCTAACAATTCCATTTCTTCACCAACCTCTTCCCCTGTATACTCTTGTGTACGTTCTCATTTCACCACCAGGTCTCCTTTTCCATCTTCCTCTGACCCTATGTCACACCAAGCACCTTTCTAGCTGTATCCCTTACCACCTCTACCATGTCTGCCCAACTTTCTGGTAACTCTTCACTGCCACCCAGTGCCTGTCTTAACTCTGAACTCCACCTTACAGTCATCCTTTTTCAGCTTCTACCATTTGATCCTTGACACTGCCCTCACTCTCCTCCTCTTCCTCTTGATTACCAATATCACCCTACAGACCACCATCCTATGCTGCCCAACTACGCTTTTTCATCAGCACTTTACCATCTCCAATCTGCTTCAGACTGACCCTCCTGCATAGGATATAATATGCATATGGTAACTTGGTAACTCAACTTTGAATGTTGGCGGCATAACTGGTAAAAGGAGAGAACTAGTAGTGCGATCACAGAGTTGGTATATTTAAATAGGTGGGGTGGGGGTCGAAACCCCCCCCAATTTATGTGTGCATATTCCACCACTCTTGTATATCACCCTATGCTCCTCCCTCTTCTTAAAATACGTATTCACCACAGCCATGTCCATCCTTTTCAGAAAATCCACTACCATCTTACCTTCTGCATTCCTCTCCTTAACACCATACCTACCCATCACCTCCTCATTCCCTCTGTTCCCTTCACCAACGTGCCCATCAAAATCCATTCCAATCACCACTCTCTCACCCTTGGGTACACTCACAATTACTTCATCCAACTCACTCCCAAATTTATTCTTCTCATCCATCGCACACCACACTTGCGGACCATATGCACTGACAACATTCATCATCACACTATCAATTTCCAGCTTCATAAACATCACTCTGTCCAACGCTGTTTTCACCGCAAAAACCCTCAACATACTGTTCCTTCAGGATAACCCCTACCCCATTTCTCCTCCCATCCACACCATAATAGAACAATTTGAACCCATTTCCGATACACCTGGCCTTACTCCCCTTCCATCTGGTCTCTTGCACACACTATATATCAACCTTCCTTCTCTCTGTCATATCAGCTAGTTTTCTCCTTTTACCAGTTATACCGCCAACATTCAAAGTTCCTTCCCTCACTTCCACACTCATCCTTCCATTAATGAGTAAATTATAGATTTACTTGCCTTGAAATTGCTATGATCCATAGATGAGCCTATTAATATCTGCATCACCACTGTGTGGGTGTATATGTGTACTTAACTGTAACAGCCAGAGCTGGTGATATCTTGACATAAACAGCACTAAAATGCACCTGCAAATACATAAGATCACTTCCCACATTGATTTAGCCAAAACACTCATCAAATGTTCTACATTTAAACCAATTTCTGCCCTGATATAGATCTATAGAAATATATACGTACATATTTACAAACTTATTAATATTGACTGATTTGAATAAATGCATTCATTTTGATCTTGTGGTGAATAGAAAAAGAATCCTCTTTTTTAAACTAAGCAAAGAAACATAGGCACTGTTTTACTATACATAACAATATGAAATGGGTATCATAGTTTAAGAAGCTGATATTAAATGTAACAGCAGGACATAGCAGAAAGGTGTCAGCTACATAGGCAAGACAGGCTGGTGGCCACATTAACCCTCACTTACCTAGATCCAAAGTCAGAATGGGTTAAAGAAAGTACTAGCTTCCCTTACAAATGGAACCAACGGAAAAACATTGATATGGCTGATGCAGTCTAGGTGGTTAAAATGACGACTGCTTCATTCTAAAAGTTGCACATCTGGTGACATTCTCATTCTCAAAGCACTATGGGAGGTGAGACACATTTTGTAAAATTATGCCATATATCATGGGCTGTTCATTTAAGCCTTACTACCTACTCTCTATTGCAAATTTCTCTGTCACTTTGGCTGACAAATAACAGGGGAAGCTCCAGGCCTGTCCCAATTAAAAGTAGCATAAAAAAACCCTTTTCAAAGCATCGCCTGCTCAGCTCAGAAAAACATTCTAACATGGTACCTCTTTACCTTGGTGTAATTTTAGCACTATTAATTCCTCCTGAAATCCATACTCCTGTCACTACACAACATACCACATAATATGGTTTGTCAGGTGCTGCGGTAGTTACCAGAAATGCAGTGCAGGACACCACTGAGGAGACTTGCTCAGTCTGCCTATTATTACAGAGCACTATATGGGTAAGTGACTTGCCTAGAGTCAAACAGCAGGTGAATGGAGATTGAGGAAATTTTTATTTTATTTTATTTTTATTTTTATTTTACATTTGTTGACCGGGCTAGTCCAGCTGGATATATGTCCATTTTCAGTGGAGGCCCGGGGAGATAAGCTCCAAACTTGAACATTAAAGTGAAAAATAATAGAAAATCTTGCTAAATACATATAAAGTAACAAGATAGATTCAAACATTATAAATTGTGGGATAGTAGTAATATATAAACATACAGTAGTTATTGAAAACAACGACAAAAATAAAAAAAAAAAAATAACAATAGAGAATACTATCATAATGTGCAGAGAGAAAGGATACAGGAAAGTAGGAAGATGGCAGTTATATATGTACACTTTTTTTTTTTTTTTTAATAGATAATTAGAAGGAGATGTAAATCAGTGGATGCAAAAAAATGAATAGATTTTGGGTTCTAAAGATGAGGGTTTTTTTTAAACTTTATACTACAGGAAAATGCTTGTCAGCAGTTTGTAGCCTTCATGTGGTGTGCTAATTGCCCGGCAACTTCAACTGTTCCATTCTGCTACTTCCATTTCTATCTGCTACCACCCCTGCACATGACATTATATAACATCCCATACAAGAAATGCGAGCAAATGAAAGCTGATGACTAAACCAAACCAAAAAAGTTCATTAGAAAAGTTAAGGACTTTCATAACTCTCAGCTGTACAGATTTTTGCAGACTGTCCAGATTTTTGTGTCATATTTTTGATCTGTTTCTCATAACATTGTGCTTTTCTGGCAAATAATTGGCAAATCAGTGAGGGTTAAAGTCAGAAAATAATGGCAGACATTTGGGTTTCAGATTTCATGCCCTTCAGAAAAATTCATGCTAATCCAAAACCTGTTATTCTATCAATTGTCTAAGTTTGTAAGAGCAATATTTAAAAAGGTTCCCTATTTTTGGGCCTTTGTCTCCCATTATTGATGGCTTTGTCCAGATGTATTGCTCTAAAAGGTTGCGAGGTATGAGAACGTTTGATTCTCAAACATTAACAGAATTGTTCAGAACGAGATTGACAACATTCTATAAACAGTGCTATCTTACAAATATGCATCACATGTCATTTTGGAGGTGCTTGTCCCAAGCTCCCACATTCACACATCCTGAGGGTTTCAGGCTCATTCAGTATGCACTGCAACTAGGAGGGGCCTAGTCCATGCTCAAACCTTCACTTGTACAGAGTTATGCTGTGGTGCCTGAGAAAGTATCCCCAAAAATATCATCTCATCTCATCTCTGAGAGGTTGATATGGCTACATGTAAATAGTTTGTTAAATATTTCTGCTTTGTCTTCGTTATATTCCCAATTGTCATTTCTGTTAGCACACATACTGTTTTTGCTTTTAAAAAAGGCCACCAACCTTCACCTGTATGTGGGACTAGGTACTGCAGGCACTACCTGGTTGGAAGCCAAGCTGCCTTCGGTACTGAGCTTCACATTCACCTGTCTGTAGTGTGCTCTACCTGTATGTGGGACTAGTACTGCAGGCACTACCTGGTGGGAAGCCAGATGGCCTTCAGTACTGAGCTTTACAGTCACCAGTCTGTAATGCAGGAGGAGCTCCTGTGACGGAGGACCTCACAGCCATGCAGCTGCACCAGTAGGGCAGACGTGGAATTGCAGGTGGGTTTCCTACCTGCAATACCAGGCCTGCTTAGTCTTCCTGGGCTTGTGTACTGCTGCCTGTAATTTTAATCTCCCCCTCTTAGCTTGCATTTTACACTTTTCATCTCATACACTTGTGACCAACCTACCTCTGAAAATCTTCTTACCTTATGCCATAACCAAAGCTTAATGATTGTTTGTCTCAACACTGTTACACTGCTGACTCAGTGGTGTTATGCTTGAGCTCTCACCACTCCCCTGTTTTACCCACAATTCTCACCCACCCTGCCTACTATACATTTAAACTATCCCAACTACACTTCTACATTCTGCTAACCTATCTCTGCATCAAAACAATCAAAATATAATCCAGTAGCAGTTGCCCTACAATTAACATCTCTGACTTTTAATTAGACTGCTGCAACCTAGCATGTCCTTTTAAAAGTTATACTGTTGTAACTATAACTACTATTGCCCAGTAACAGATTACAGAGCAAACTAATATCTTCAACAAAAAACTTATGTCATACAAAATGACTCAGTCTCAAATCCTACTGTGTCTCTTCTGCATATGAGCAATCTTTACCAACTACCATCCCTCCCAAATAAATATAAATATTATTCCCACAAAGCCACACTCACCACACCAACTGTTACCAAATCTATCATCACAACACCCACAATGTACCAGTAAACCTTCTTAGGACTTTTTCATTTACAAGTATCATAAATCTAAGTATTTTACTATATGAAATCCAATAAAAATAAAGCACAAATACATTTGACTAGATACTTTTCTTCATAAAATGTCAAACCCAAAAAATCAGTGGAATCTGTGACGATTGGGGAGAGATGGGCGAAGGCTGCCAGCCTAGTCAAATAGAATTTGATACATAATTCTATCAACTGTATAAAGAAATGTAAAATACAGGCATGTTTTCTTGAGTGTAAAAGAATACTGTGAAATATGGAACTGCAAAATAGGTGACAACAGTGCACTCTACTGGTCCAGTGAAGTATGTTGTGACCTTTCATGTTTTACAAGTCGGCTCCAGTGAGTCTGGATGAAGATTTCATGCCCATCGTTTTAAGGCTAAAGTTTATGACCAGAATTTACATATGGAAGGTGCTTTATTGCTCTGGTTTCTGCTAGAGTGTATATGTGAAATGCCTTGTATTGTTGTAAGTTTCTGAGCAGGTGTTAGATTGCTAAATAATGCAGTTTGTGGCCTGAGAACTCAGACAAGGTGTCAAGATGATGCAATATGAATACTGGGAAAACCTAAGTGTCAAAATGATGTCATTTGGGAGGGCCTCAGCAGAGCTGTTGGTTAGTGTTTAAAAACTATTATTCAGTGAGAGACTGTGAGCATTTTGACTTTGGACATCTAACTCAGCACTTTGCCTTATGCTCACATGTAAGTTTTAGCACTGTGATTTATTATAGGAATAGTTAAAGCTAGTAAAAATTAATTAGGTATTTTTCTTTGAAATCAGACTTGTACTACTGTATTATTTTAAATTTCTGTGTGATCTCTGAACTCTTAGATATCTCTGTGGTGTAGTAGTTTTGTCTTGTGTTTTAATTATTTAATATTAAATATTTTTAAAACCTTCTACTTGTGGCTGGTTTATGTAGAGATAAAGTATGCTTCAGAGTACATTATATATTTATAGTTTATTGTAATAAGCCCTTCCAATAAGCCTTGAGACTGATTAGTCATACTACCATTGGATTATAATATTGCACAGTAATAATTGGACACCCTTTTAAGGGCCTTTTAATAGCTGATAATTAACTGGGTGGTGGCAGGTATTACTACCATATGGTCTGGGTAAGAGGGGCACAGCTGGAGAACCTGTGCCAGCCTTTTCCCAGGAAAGTCTGTGCGGTTGTATAACCTCTTCTTAAAGTATGTGTGCGTGTGTGTGTGTGTGTGTGTGTGTGTGTGTGTGTGTGTGTGTGTGTGTGTCTGTGTGTGTATCAGCTACCTGGGCAGAGACACAAAGCACTGGTTGGGCAGAGAGGGTACTGGAGGTTTTAGCTTGCCCAGTTATGCTGAGACCTGGACCCTATAGCTGTGCCAGTGGGGAGTCTTATTGGGGACCTGTTGAGCAAAGGAGCAACCAGCTCCAGACTGACTGTGATCTCTGTGTGCACTTAAGGGAAACTGTACTTTACTGTGTGTATTAGTTATCCTTTCCTCTTCTCGGGGACGACCCCCCCTGGTGTTAGGGGTGAGGATTGAGGCTCCTTGATTGCTGGGCCAGGGCATGGCCATCACATGTGGTTTGCAGTGGTGGGATCTACTTCACACACTAATTGGCTTGTAGGGGTGTGGGTAGAGTGAATTCCTGTAGCTTATGTACAGTGATCTCTAAAAGTGTTTTGTACTCTAAAACAGTCATGCAGTGTATACTCAGAGTTCAGATCACAATTGTTTTATTTCTTTTATTAGCTTAGTGTTAGTCAGAGTGAGCAGGCAGCGTGTCAGCAGAGGAGGATGGAAAGCTGACAAGTAGCCAGCTGGTGGAGATGTGCTAGGCTAGGAGACTGGTGCATGGAAACCTGACTAAGGCAGACCAGATTGCAGCCTTGGTTACAGCTGCATTAGAAAACAGCAGCCTGGAGGACAATCAGACTGACAGTGGAGATACAATATCCTCGGAGAATGGAGAGCTCAATCTTTCTGCAGTGGACTTAAAAATCCAGCTGGAGCTAAACAGGCTTGAGTTGGAGGCCAGGCATATGGACTAGAAGCAGCTGAGAAAATGAGGAGTCTACAAGCTAAGGAAAATGAATGGCAGAGGAGTCATGAGAGGGAAATGCTGACTCTTCTCCAGAGTCATGGAGTTAATGGGGAAGGGAGTAACCGGACCCCAGAAGCACAAAAGGTCAGGACATTTCTTCCACAGTTTAAAGAGGGGGATAATTCTGATAGCTTCATTCATATGTTTGAGCGGATATGTAAGCAGTATGAAGTTGACCAAAGGCTCTGGGTACGGTTCCTGACCCCCTCACTCCATGGTAAACTGTAACTTCTTTAGCAAAAATGCATGACACTGACTGTTTTGATTATACTGCTGTAAAAAGACATTTATTAGAATGCTTTAAGCTAGCACCTGAAATGTATAGGAAAAAGTTTCATGAGCATAGACGCAAGGCAGATGAAAATGTATGTGAATATGTTGTTGAACTGAGCACTTATTTTCATAGCTGGGTGAGTGGATGTCAGGTCACCACATTTGAAGGGCTGGCAGACCTTTTGGTAAGGGGACAAGCCCTTAGCACTTTGCCTGAGGACACGAGGATCTGTTTAGCTGATAAACAGTGTGCTACTTCAGAGGAGTTGGGGAAGAAGGGAGACCTATACCTAGCAAGCAGGGCAGCCCTGCACAGGAAAAGGGCCCCCAGTACTGCTCATGGGTCTAAAGGAACCCATGGTGGGCAGCACAGACTGCCCCAACAGAATCCACCAGTAGCAGGGAAAGCCACTAGTCCAGGTATATGTCCAGGAGCTAGGGTTAAATGTTTTGAATGCAACCAGTGGGGTCATGTGGCATACAGATGTCTGCAGAGGCAAGGTGGGGAACAAAAGGTGAAAGAGCCAGTAAGTGGGAAAGACAAAATGCCAATTGTGGGTTGTATTGAGACAACTGGGATATGGAACTACCATCCTGCAGATGTCCTGAGAGGGAAGGATTTGGATGAGGCAGTACCATGTACTTGTGCAGTTAAAAGCAGTCAGGCTAGGAGACAAGCATGCAAGCCTGGGGGAGACCCAGACAGACTGCATACTTGCAGCTAGGACTGGTGAGGTGGTTACTTCAGTAAGGGAGCTACTCGGTAGCAGTGAGACTGAATGTGAGCCACAGCTGCTTGTGGGTACTGATGGTCCCTTGGACAGAGTGACTGCAAAGGTAGAGGTGAGTAAAAGTACTCAGGCTGACAGTGAGGCACCACTGTCAGAGAATGCCAGACTTCCTGTGGAAGGGGAGCTGGGAAGGGTTACAAGGAGATACTTGAGACAGGCTCAGCTCTCCAACCCTACATTGCAAGGCCTGAGGCAGGTAGCTAGGGAGGTACCTGATTCTCAAGGGAAGGGGGAATCTGTATACTGGAGTAAAGGGTTACTGTACAGAAAGTGGACCCCTGTGGGAGGGCTAGAAGGTGAGAGAGTACAGCAGTTGGTAGTGCCTAGAGCTTATCATTTGGTGCTTCTAGCCATAGCCCATGATATTCCCTTTGCATGTCATATGGACATAAAACATACAAAGAGGCATATTATGCAAAACTTCTATTGGCCTGGAATTTCCAGAGATGTAACAGGGTACTGCAGGACCTGTGAGCAGTGCCAAAAGGTAGGCAAGACAGGAGACAAGGTGAGAGCTCCTTTGATGCCTTTGTCTGTGATGGAAGAGCCATTTCAGAGGGTAGCTATGGATATTGTGGGTCCTCTGAGTAACCCAAGTTCCACAGGGAAAAAGTATAGCCTAGTGATTGTAGATTATGCTACACAATATACCCTGAGTTTGTGGCTTTGTCCTCCATTGAAGCCGAGAAGGTGGCAAATGCTTTGCTAGAGATTTTCAGCAGGGTAGGTTTCCCAAAGGAAATACTGTCTGACAGAGGTGCCAATCTTATGTCAGACCTGCTGGCTTGTCTGTGGAAGTTCTGTGGGGTGAAGCACATGAGGACCACCCCTACCATCCCCAGACTAATGGTCTTGTTGAGAGGTTAAACTCTACAATCAAGTCCATGCTATGGGCATTTGCAGAGCAGTTTAAGAGGGAGTGGGACAAATATTTTCCCCATCTATTGTTTGCTTACAGAGAGGTTCCCCAGGAATCCACAGGTTTTTCATCCTTTGAGTTGCTGTATGGGCATAGAGTGAGGGGACCTCTAGATTTAATTTGAGATGAGTGGGAAGGTGAGTATGAGACTCACAAGGAGTCTGTTGTGGCATACATCCTAATCCCCAGGACAAGGCTCAGGGAACTCATGGGGCCGGCCCAGGAGAACCTGGCAGAAACCCAACAACAGAAAAAGGTGTGGTATGGCAGGAATGCTCGAGCTAGAGAGTATGCTGTAGGGCAGCAGGTGATGGTTCTCATTCCTGTCAGACACAACAAGTTGCAAGCAGCTTGGGAGGGACCCTACAAGATACTAAGAAAGGTAAGTGATGTTAACTACATGGTGGAACTATTAGGCAGAAGACAGGGGCACAGATTGTACCATGTTAACATGATAAAACCTTACCATGATAGGGAGGCACTTGCGCTGAGAATTTGCAGTGGATTGCAGGAGGAGTCTGAGGGAGATCTGGGGACTGATCTCCTCAGTGAGGCTCGGGCTGACACCTCGGTGGAATGGGTAGCAATATCCCAGCAGCTATCTCCTACCCAGGCTCGAGAAATCAAAGCAGTGTTCTAGGAATTTGGGGCCGTGTTCACTGGAAAACCAGGGTGCACCCACCTGGTGCAGCACCAGGTGGATACAGGACCCCAAAGGCCTATTAGGCATGTCCCTTGTAGGGTGCCTGAGAGAGTCAAACAGACTCTGAGAGAGGCGGTACAGGAGATGTTGGAACTAGGGGTGATTCATGAGTCCAACAGTCCCTGGGCCTCACCAGTGGTGGTGTTGGTGCCAAAGAAGGATGGCAGCACCAGGTTCTGTGTGGATTACAGGAAATTAAATAGTCACACAGAATCAGATGCTTACCCCATGCCTAGGACAAATGAGGCCGAGAGCAGCTGGGTGGGGCTAAGTATCTTACAACCATTGATCTTACCAAGGGCAACTGGCAGGTACCCTTGACTCCCAGTGCCAGAGCAAAGTCAGCCTTTGTGGCTCATTTTGGCTTGTACGAGTTCACAAAGATGCCCTTTGGGATGAAGAATGCCCCAGTGACTTTCCAGAGGCTGGTGGATAATATCCTAGCAGGAGCAGGAGGGTTTGCCCTTGCTTACCTAGATGATATTGCCATCTACAGCCATTCCTGGCAAGAGCACCTTCAGCATGTCACGGAGGTGCTGGGCAGACTACAGAGGGCAGGGTTGACCATTAAGCCAAGCAAATGTCAGGTGGGTATGACAGAGGTCTCCTACCTAGGACATAGAGTGAGGAGTGATACGATAAGGTCACAACCTGCCAAAGTGGAAACTATTCAGGCATGACCTGCACCTGTTACCAAAAAGCAGGTGAGGGCATTCTTAGGGACAGCAGGGTACTACATAGGTTCATAGGTTGATACTAGGCTATCGGCCCTAGGGCCTATACAAGCCTAGTGATAACAATTCCCTGTTTTTTCCTTCCCACAATATTTACTTCTCTGGACCCCTGTCTAGCAGGGTGACTGACATGATCCCCAGGGTGAATTTCTTATCTGCCATCCAATCATCAAGGTTCCTTTTGAAGAGGCCAAGGAGGCACTCTGCTTGACATGTATGGGCAGTCTATTCGAGAGTATGGGGAGTCTCTGGGTCAGGAGCCTATCCCTCCAGCATGTTTTGTTCATTGTGCTGACAAGCTTTAGATCCCTGGAGCATGTGGCTCTGAGGGATTGGGATTTCTTTAAGTGGAGCATGTCCAACAGCTCAGGGTTTGACATGGCCTTGTATGTTAAGCAGAGATCGCCTCTGAGTAGACGATATGCCACAGAGTATAGCTGGAGTTTTTTTAGATGGTTAGCATAGTGCATCTGCTTTTAGTCTTTTAGTGAGGTATTTCTGTGGCCTTTCCAGCTGTTGCAGATGTCTTGTGAGGTACATACCAAATGGGGCATTATACTCTATATTGGGTCTAATGAGGGATGAGTATAGTGGGACAATGACCTCCTTTTTTCTGGATGAAAAGCCCTTAGTGATGAGGTGTGCCACATAGAAGGATTTTCTGACTGTTGTGGTGATGTGGTTATCGAAAGTGAGACCACTGTCCACCTGTGTCCCTAAGTCTTTCATCACACTTTGGATGTTTAGTGTACTGCCACCTATGTGGTAATTCATGGGTACATGTTTTTTTCCAAAGGGGATAACTATACATTTCTTGGCATTAAGCTTGTGCCCATGGCTCTGGCACCAGGCATCTGTTTCTGTAAGGCACTTTTGTAGAATATCCATATAATTTGGGGATTCAATAATGGCTCCCAGTTTACAGTCATCTGTGAACTTTTTTAACCAGAGTTTCTTAGTGTTGGCCTGTACTTCAGAGAAGTAGATGCCAAACAAGAGTGGTCCCAGGACTGAACCCTGAGGTACTCCACTTGTCACTTTTCTGGAGCTGGATTTGGAGTTGGCTAGTTTTACATTCTGGGTTCTGTCAGTAAGCCAGTTGGCAACCCATTGAGTAACATAGGGATTTATGCCCAGCTTAGTAAGTTTATCTATGATTCCAGTGGCGGGATGGTGTTGAAGGCCTTGGTGAGGTCCAGATAGGCTGTGTGGACCATCTTACCCTCGTCCACAGCTCTGGAGACTGATTCAAAGAAGTCAATCAGATTCAGGAGACAAGATCGGCCCTTCACAAACCCAAACTAGGTGGGGTCCAGTGTTTGAAGGTTGCCAATGTCTTTGTTTATAAGTTCCATGATAATGCATTCCATGGCATTGCAGATCAGGATTGTCAGACTGATGGGGCGGTAGTTCCCGGGATCCAAGTCGGATCCCCTCTTGTGGAGTGGGATAACTGTAGCTGTGCTCCACTCAGTGGGCATGAAGTCTGAGGTGAGGCTATGATTAAAGATGACACTTAGGTGAGGTGCCAGTTTATTTTGTAGTTCATGTAGTACACAGCCCGGGATGTCATCTCGCCCCATGGATGCTGTAGTCTTAGCTTTGGAGAGTGCTGTTTCTACCTGTGTGGCTGTGATTACCGGAATTTGGCAATCTTTTGGTATTGAGATGGGCCCTTTAGGGGGTGAGAGGGGGGGTGAAGTTGGCACTAAATTGATCTGCCAGGATATTGGCAATATCCTTGGGATCAGTATATTTAATGCCATTCTGTTGTAGCACAGAGCAAATCTGAGCATTGCCATTTAGATTCTTGACATGACTATAGAATGCCTTGTGGTTGTCTTTGGAATCTTTGGCAATTTTATTTTCATAACTAGCTTTTGAGGATTTTATGAGGGATCTCAGCTTCTTACTGAGGCTAGTGAGGGAGTTTTTTGCACCCTGGGATTTTCCTCTTTTCTGCAACAGTTTCTTTCTTCTGTTGTATAGTTTGTTTATAGCAGGGGACCACCACATTGGCTTCCTTTTTTGGAGAGGAGCATCTTGGTTCTATTTGGGATGGCACGATTCATGCATGAGTGGATGTGCTCATACAGTGCCTTAGTGTAGGATTCTGCAGTTGAACTTTCAGATCCCATCTGCATGGGTGTCATGACGTTTGTCACTTCTGACTTCAGCAGCATGAAGTTGGCTTTGGAGAAGTTTTTTAAGGAGGTTTCCTTACTGGGGGGTGGGGGTGGGATGTGGATGTCAAGGGTGATTTGCTTATGGTCAGATCTGACCAATGAGGGGTGACCACTGGTGTGGAGCATCTATCTCCCATGTTAGTAGTGACCTGGTTTAGGATGTTGGCGCCCCTAGTGGGACAATGGGTTAGTTGATCCAGGGTATTGGAATTTATGAATTCCAAGAACCATTGGGAAAAAGAGTTGGTACCTGAGTAGTTTTCCTATCTAATTGCAGGGTAGTTGAAATCACCCAGTATTAGGGTGTTTGGTCGTATCTTAATATTTTCCAGTATGTTTAGAAAGGTGTAGTGAGAATCTTGGGGCATGGTGGGGGATCTGTAGCAAGCTATAATTTGGATTGCAGTCTTACTTAGTGTTAGTTGCACCTGGAGAATTTCAGATGCATTGTGTTGGGCAACTAAACTGGAGGTGTGAATATTCTTGGTGAATATGGACGCTCCTCCACCTTTAGTGTTTCGGTCTTGGCTTTGTGGCCAAAAAGTGCGGTAAGAGTTGTAGCCTGGTATTGCAGGGGTGCTCTCTGGAGTCTTGAACCAGGTCTCAGTTACTGCACAGATATCGATGTTCTCCATTTTTAGGAGTGCCTCGAGAGAGTGCATTTTGAGGTTTAGACTTCTAGCATTGAGTAGCATTACCTTCAGATTTTGCATGCTTGTATCTGTTACGGTGGTGGTTTTATCCTTTGAACCTTGCCTAAAAAAGGCACTATAGGGGTGGCAAGAGCTTTAGCCAGTAACCTGAATCTCAGGGGTGACAGTTGCAGACCATCTCTGGCAAAGCATCGTGGTTTGTCGATCTTGTCTTCCAAGGCAGACTGGATCCACTTTGAATGACACCAGAAGCTTAGCCAATTGTTGAAGTCAATCATTTTGTCCTTATACTGTGGTATAATTCTGGGCAAAGGCGGGATGCTACTCAGGGCTAGGGTCATACCTGCCTGGGCCACATGATCCAAGACCTCTTCCATGTTTCTTTTCATGTAGTCCAGGGGGGTACGTCTCAAATCATTCACTCCAGCATGGACAATGACAGAGTCATATTTGTACTTGTTGTGGAGTGACTTCAGTGTATGCATTATGTGGCTGATCCTGGCACCCGGCAGGCAGCTGACTGTAATTTTCTCCTTGTTCAGCCTGGTGAGTGGGACATCAGTGTACCTGACTATAGAGTTACTTATGACTAAAGTGTTGGGTACATTGTCTTGCCTTAGGGGCTGTTGTTGGATGGCACACTGGTGTTGTGAGCTATGTGTCACTTTGGTTGTGACTGTTGTTTGTTTGTGTTTCAGCTTCAGAGGTCCTTGTTGCTTGGGTAGGTTAATGTTAAGGGCCTCTGCATATGTGGGATTCCTAGTTATAGTACCATAGCTGCTCCCCTCACAGACCTGACAAGGAATAACATGCCAGATTAGGTAGTGTGGACCACAGCATGTGAGCAGGCATTTCAGAAGCTTAAGGAAACTTTGGGAGGACCCCCTGTGTTAGCCAGTCCAGACTATAGCAAAGAATTTGTTGTGCAGATGGATACTTCAAACTATGGGGTGGGGGCTGTACTTATCCAGATTTCTTCAGAGGGAGAAGAGCACCCAGTGGTTTATCTCCATCGTAGGCTCCAACCCAGGGAGGAATGCTATGTAGCTGTAGAAAAGGAATGTCTAGCCATAGTGTGAGGACTACAAAAACTTCAGCCTTATCTGTATGGAAGAAAATTCACTGTGATGACAGATCACAACCCTCTAACATGGTTAAACAGAGCCAGTCAGCAAAATGCCAAGTTGCTAAGATGGAGCCTGGGATTGCAAGCAGATGATATGGCAGTGCAGCACTGAAGTGGGAGTAGCAATGCCAATGCAGATGGGCTCTCAAGACAGGGAATGGGGTGAGGTACACCCAGATAGACCTGACATTCTCAAGCGACGTTTCTCAAGGGGCACTTGAAAAACTAGCTTGAGTTCCCCGGGGGGGGAGTGTGATGATTGTGGAGAGATGTTGGTTAGTGTTTAAAAACTATTGTTCAGTGAGAGACTGTGAGCATTTTGACTTTGGACATCAAACTCAGCACTTTGCCGTATGCTCACATGTAAGTTTTAGCACTGTCATTTCTTGTAGAAATAGTTAAAGCTAGTAAAGATTAATTAGGTATTTTTATTTGAAATCAAACCTGTACTACTGTATTATTTTAAGTTTCTGTGTGATCTCTGAACTCTTAGATATCTCTGTGGTGTAGTAGTTTTGTCTTGTGCTTTAATTATTTATTATTAAATATTTTAAAACCTTCTACCTGTGACTGGTTTATGTAGAGATAAAGTATGCTTTAGAGTACATTATATATTTATAGAGTTTATTGTAATAATAATAAGCTTAGGAGGGCTAGGTTATAACTCTCATACTTGACCCCCTTCATACTACAGCATCCCCACACAGCATATTAAATTACTGAACATCCACGGTTTTAGGATTCTGACTAATAAATCAAATTCTATATGAAATGGTATATGGATGGGCATCAAAAATATCTCACGCACATTTTATTGCATGTCTTTATCAGTGCAAAGTAATAATAAAAAGAAAAAATTTTTTAACAATTCACTGACAATCCAAACACATCTTTAAGCATATTCCTTAACAATCTACAACCCCAACCAGACTTCAGACTTTTATGTTCTGAAACCTAGGAAACTGGTATTTTAAAATGATTTTTATGGTTAGTCATTTTTATTTAAGTGCAGATGTTGTTGCAAACATTTCATTTTTGAGTTGGTATAATGACTAACTTTTTTAACATCCAACTCCAAAGCACCACACCTTAGTACTAGACTTACTAATTAATTAATTGTATAATTGCTAGGCTATTTAATGGAGGTTACTGCATACTGCATTTTGTTTTCACTTGATAAAGCTCAGGACTGCCTGAGCGAAAGCGCTTGTGTGATTTTATCTGTGACTTTTGGAATACTTCAGTGTGATTTTATCTGTGACTTTTGGAACACTTCAGAAATAAAAATACAGCCTTGTGGACTTTAGCAGAGTTCTGGTTCCTTTCTTCAAGGTCGTGGATTATTCTTTTATTGTAATAAGCCCTTCCAATAAGCTTTGAGACTGATTAGTCATACTACCACTAGATAATAATATTGTACAGTAATAATTGGACACCCTTTTAAGGACCTTTTAGTATCTGATAATTAACTGGGTGGAGGCAGGAATTATTACCGTATGGTCTGGGTAATAGGGGCACAGCTGGAGAACCTGTGCTAGCCTTTTCCCAGAAAAGTCTGTGTGGTTGTATAACCTCTTCTCAAAGTGTGTGCGTGTTTATGTATCAGCTACCTGGGCAGAGACACGAAGCACTGGTTGGACAGAGAGGGTACTGGAGGTTTTAGCTTGCCTGGTTAGGCTGAGACCTGGACCCTATAGCTGTGCCAGTGGGGAGTCTTATTGGGGACCTGGTGAGCAAGGGAGCAACCAGCCCCAGACTAACTGTGATTTCTGTGTGCTCTTAAGGTAAAATGTACTTTACTGTGTATATTAGTTATCCTTTCCCCTTCTAGGAGATGACTTCCCTGGTGTTAGTGGTGAGGACTGAGGCTCCTTGATTGCTGGGCCAGGGCACAGCCATCACAGAATCATTCACTCAAACCTTGAACCCCCACACACAAAATTTCCCCACTAACAACACAGTATAAAATGCCTCTTTTCCTCTCCTAAACCCAGTTCCAACTGCTGTTTACTGTGTTTGCTTTTCCAAAAAGGCCACCATGCTCTACCTGTTTGTGGGACTAGGTACTGCAGGCAGTCCCTGGTGGGAAGCCAGACTGCCTTCAGTACTGAGCTCCACATTCACCAGTCTATAGGGTAGGTGGGGCTCCTGTGCTGGAGGGCCTAACAGACCTGCAGATGCCCCAGCAAGGCAGACCTGGAATTGCAGGTGGGTTCCCTACCTGCAATACCAGGTCTGTTTAGTCTTCCTGGGCTTGTGTACTGCTCCCTGTAATTATCCTGCCCTCACTGTCAGTGTGTAGTTTACACTTTTCATCTCATACAGTTGTGAACTACCTCAGGAAATCTTCTTACCTTATGCCATAGCCAAAGCTTAGTCATTGGTTGCCTCAACACTATTACATTGCTGACTCAATGGTGCTATGCACAGGCTCACAGCACTCCCATACTTTAACCCCAATTCCAACCCACCTTGCCTACTTTACATTTAAACTATTCCAACTACACTTCTACATTCTGCTAACCTATCTCTGCATCAAAACAATCAGAACATAATCCAGTAGCAGTTGTCTTACAATTAACATCCCTGACTTTTAATTAGACCGCGGCAACCTAGTATGTCCTTTTAAAAGTTATATTGTTGTAACTATAACTACTATTACCCAGTAACAGATTGCAGTGCAAACTAATATCTTCAGCAAAATCTAACTTACATCATACAACTCTGAGTCAAATTATAGTAGTGTGCCTCCTCAGCATATTAGCACTTTTTACCAAATACCATCCCTCCCAAGTAAACATAATTAATACTCCCACAAACCCACGTTCACCACACCAACTTTTACCATGTCTGTTAATCAGCACAACACCCATACTGTACCAGCAAACATTCTTAGGACTTTTTCAGTTACAAATATCACAAATCTAAGTATTTTATCAAATAAGATCCAATAAAAATAAGCACAGATACATTTGGCTACATACTTTCCTTCATACAATTTCAAGCCCCAAAAAATCAGTGGAAGCATTTACCCAAACCTTGACCCCCTCACACACAAAAATGACCCCACTAACAGCACAGTATTAAATTCCTCAGTCTCTTTCCTCTGCTATACCCAGTTCCAAATTTCTCCTCTTAAAAACATACGCAATAAAATCCAGGATGTAATTGCCTGTATTGTCACATTTTCCCCCAGACATAATCAAAGCTACAGAAATCTAGATAAAAAACACATAAATATCAATGAAATTATCCCAACTGATTTCAATATAATTAGGCTTGATAGGACTAATAAATGGGCAGGCAGAATTGCCATCATCTACTAGAATTTCCTAAACAAAACCACATATGCTCAGGAGATGCCACAGGTTAATAATGCAGAATGACTTATACCACATGTCAGTATCAATACTAGGAAAACACTTTGTTTAGCAGGCGGCAAAAATATTACCTCTGTGAAAAGTTTCCTATACTGGATATCCCACCATATACAACATGAAACAATAATAATAGGAGACCTAAATATAGACTGGCAGCTTATCAATAGCAGCACCCCATCTGATTCCATAAACCTACATGGCTTTACACAGTTAATTATACCAGTTACTAGAGTCCACAAAAATACCAGTAGGCAATCAGCCTTAGACTGGACCCAACAACATTAGGGATGCTGCTAGCCTTCTGAACAGCCTAAGTGACTATCAACCTACTTGCACTTTGAGAAGTTACATCATCAAAGAAAAAAATTGACAAACAGAGTTTTATCAAATCCTTAACAGAATATAACTGGAAATACTAAAATCTCTGCCCTTAGACTCTGCTGTCTCATACTTCAATGAGATATCCCTAAAAATTCTCGATAACCTTGCCTCAGTACAGAGCAAAAGAGTCAAATCCAAACCTGCACCATGGCTAACAAAGGAAAATAATAAATTAATGCTACAGCATGACAAAGCCCGAAAACAGTAACTCAAAAATAGAACACAAAATACGTTTCAACTTTTCAGTCAACTAAGGAATAGGACAAAATACCAAATAAAAGATGACAAGCAAACCAATTATAGCAGATCCCCTTTAGAAACCCGAAATCTCACTTACCCGAAACCCAAAAGACCAAGAAGAAAAACCTGACATCCCAGAAGACCGACCATCAGGAACGCCGACAAATCACTAATGGTAAGTAACCACTTGGCCAGCATGCTGACCTTTGCCCCTTACCTCCAAGGTAGTGCAATCTCAAAGTTGGTATATTTAATTAGAGAAGGTGTGGGGGGTGCAGCCCCCCACGTAGGGGGGTATGGGGGCAAAGTCCCCCACATGGGTGGGTTTTCTTTGCTTCAGTTTTAGTGTGTTTGCAGGTTGGGTGATCAGTTACTTACATTAGAGTTGTGTCTGTGTTCTGAGCAGTCAGTCTTCTTGGATATCTGTTTTTTCGTCTCAGTCTTTTGGATTTTGGGTAAGTGGGGTTTCGGGTTTCTGAAGGGGATCCATTATAACATCCTCCAAAATAAACATCAAAACTACCCAAACTCTTCTGGACAGCCATGCTTTACATGCAGGCCAAATTATCACCCTCATCCTTACATCCAATGATACTACCAATTCAATTCTTACATAGTTTAACAACTATTTTACACAGTTTCTATTGTCCCTCACAAACATTGATGCTTCCTGTACCCTACCAGTACCTCTAGCCTCTGCTAAATATCCTCAGCTACTTGACAGCCCAGTACCTGCATCCTCCATTAACAAATTCCCACATAAACTAAAACTATCGACACAAGATCTAATCAAAACATTTATAAAAAAAATTACACTGAAAATAGACTGTCAGATGATCAAATAAAAATAATTGACAAACCTATATCAATGTATGAACTCAAAAAATCAAACCAATAAATTAAAACCCAATAACGCACTTGAAAATGACGGTATACCACGTGAACTATACAGAATGATGACTAAGGGTCCTTTGAGTATTTTACCAGAAGTATTGTCAATAGTTAAAGGACTTAAAAAGGTACCACCATTTTGGAAATATGGGTTCCTATTAAATTATCGAAGAAGCATTCTTTCAAATGCATCTTGATCGAACTTGAAAGCATGAAAAGGAAAAATAGCAAAACGGCATATAAGCGAATTCTTTCCCTGGGAAAGAAATTGCTTGGCCGCTTCCATTACTTTGCCATTTTTGTGACTGTAGTGTGATATTGGAGTTGGTATATTTAAGTAGGAGGGGTGTGGGGGGGTAATTTTTTTGTTTGCTTGTTTTGTGGAACAGCGATTTTTTTTCCCTTGGAAAAAAATCATTGTTCTAAGGGTTCGAGAATGAAAGCTTTCGCTTACATGGGTTCGATAAATCATCATTCACTTTTTTAAGCATTCGATGATTTAACATAGACCCTGGAAATGCATCCTAATATCCCCAATTTTAAAACCTGACAAGGATTTATCACAATGTTCTTCATATAGACCAATTTCATTATTAAATGCAGTTTATAAAATATTCATGGCAATCTATGCCTGTAGAATAAAAACAATTTCTTCCAATATTGATAAACAATAATCAGACTGGGTTTACAATGAGCAACAACATTTATGATAATATCAAGAGAATGTTGTGTCTTTTGGCTTTTCCCGGTTAGGGATTGCGACAGCGGAACTCTGGTCCGCTAATGATTGTCAGTAGATTTTTACATGCCGAGTTGCCAGCCCTGACGCACAACCTTCAACGAAGGTATGCCCATTCACGTATGTCTTCACACAGAAGACGCTCTAGCTGAGAATTGAACAGGACATCTCACTGTTGCTATCAAAAATTGATTATACAAATAATTCAAAAAAGAACTAACTTTGGTTAGTCTTGATATCAGTGGTGCAGCTGACTCAGTTAATTTGGGCTATTTACTATTAGTACTGGAGGAATGTAATTTCTCAAACAATTTCTTACAATTAATCAAACTTCTCTATGAAAACTCCTTTGCATACATTAAGATAAGCTCACATACTTCCCAATCAATCATGATCACTAAAGGTACTAAACAGGGTTGTCACTTGTCCCCATTCCTTTTTGCTCTAGTTATGGAACCTTTTGCAAATTATATAAGATCAAATAAAACCATCAAAGGTATACTAATAAATAATTATATAATCCCCAAAATACAATTATTTGCAGAGGACATCCTGTTAACTTCAACTGATTGCAATTCTTCTCTTATCCCAGCAGAAATATTCCAGAAGAAATCCGGACTCAGTTTAAAATACTTCCTCTTAGTTATAATATTAATAAAATAGATACAAATTTACATAAATACACTGAGAAATATGCTATAATCACTTACTTAGGGATCATTTTTCTCTGATAATATCAAAGCTATGACAACCTTTAATTATACTAATAACCTAAATCCTATAAAGCAAACTCTTAATAAATGGAATATTTTTTCACTGTGTAAGAGAGATTCTCAAATGATTATCCTTCCTAAAATTCTATATATAATACAATCATTATCCTTTCCACTCCCCAAAAAATGCAAATGAGTATAATTAGTTGATAATTTGATGATTATAAGACTATTTTACTGAAAAGAAAATCAAACAAGTTAACTCTTATAATCTATGAATCTATGAACTTAATATAAATCATAATTTTTTTTGTATTTCCAATTGCCTATACTCAAAATAGTATTATTTCATTTAATTTAACAATGATTACACTTACAGACAAAAATCTATTATACAGGTACAATTACTAGACAAAGGGAAATTACAAAGTAAAGTAAATGTATGTGTCCACTGCGTTCACCAGCTTTGTAACTTAATATATATGCTAGACTCCTACTTGATGGGATTTTTTGCTCATGGTAAGGGATGTCAGCAGCCCAAATAACCAATAGTTATCACCTTACTGCTAATTTCATAGTCTTCTAGTCACTACCCTTCTCCAACCTAGCTTTCTACCTAGTATAGCCCCTTATACAAATTCTATCTACCTTCCTGTAGTGTCTCCCCTCTGTAACTCTCCTTTTTTCCTTAACACATTTTAATTCAGGCTTTTTTTCATTTGTCCTTAGTGTATTATATACTATTTACCTGTATCTTAGGAGGCTAGCGCACAGGATCTAACTCCACTCAATCATAGCTGAACAGAGCTTCCTCTGTAATTACCTTAGATTTCAGGTTTTCCTTCCTTAGGTGTGTGACTGATTGTTTTTGTTTTTTTTTTGGTCTTGTAGAGGTTCGTGTCTTGGTGCTACCCGCTCTGTTTGCACTCGCTATGCTCGGGCTCAATCTGCTTCCCTACCCTACCCCATTCCCATCCACCCCACCCTCCTTTAATTTATAGCTAACCTAATCACTCTCTTGAATTACCTCACCTCTCTAACAACAAATCCCCACCCTCTTCTAATTGCTTTCACTTTTTCTATCTCTCTTTAATTCACTTACACTTTCCTCATTGCCCTTATCTTCCAAAAAATACTTACACTCCCACTCTAAACTCCTCCTCTCTACTCCTACCTTAACATACAGTTTCTTCATTTTGTCTATTGCTCCAGTTACCATCACTTTATCTGACAACACTATGTCCCACCTAACTACCTTTCCTCCTCCTCTCTTTAAAACGTTTCATTTGAATAACCCAGACATTTTATCTTCCTAATCCTACTCTCATTCTACTAATTCATTATTATTTCTTCATTAGTATCTTTATCATGATTCTAATAAAGACAATTATCTCTCTCACTTCCTTGTTATTTCTGCTATCCATAGCTTTTAATACCAGCTCCTACTAATCCTATTATCTCACAATCTACCCCTCTCCTACTCTGTCTATTTTGCAGAATCATTACCACTATAGAGCCATTGTTCACATCTCTCCTCATCTTTTTAATACTTCTACTACACTACATTTCTCTTTTAGATATATTCACTCCCATAGCTCTTCCTGTAGCCTTTTTAAACATTATAAACTTTTTTTCCAAACTAAAATTTCTTACACTCCACACCCTCACCCAAATTAAACTCCAATTTGACATACACCCTGTAGAATATGAATGGCCAAAGTATGTGTTTAAGGAGATTGAGTATGTAAAAATCTGTATGCATTGAGATGAACTTTGTACTACGAACTCTGAGTAAACTGTGAATAGTAGAAAAATACTTAAAAACAGGAGCCTGTTTGAAAGCAGCCTTATATGGAAGGGTATCTGATTTTCTTTCTCTGCCTAGAGATGTAGTAATGTGAACTGCTTTACGGGTAAACCACTGATTGGTTAATTGTCTTTTGTACTATTTTAATTGGTCTAGTTTATATTTTTGTACTGTCAGCAGTATTACCAGCATATAAGCTTATGCATTCCTTTGTTCGGGGAGTCTCCCTGGTACTTTCCATGAGGCTTCCACACGTGTGTAATAAATACCACTGAAAGAGAGGAAGAATTGTCTTGTCTTCATTTAAGGTAAAATGTTAAATGCAACAATTGGTGCCATTTACTCGGATCTGAATTGACAACAGCTGCGGCAGTTGGGGATTGAATGAAATACTGCTAGTAAAAGGGCCCATGACAGAATTTTCTGTTCTGGCAGTGTTTCTTTCATTTCCTGTGCTTGCCTGCTTTAAAAATTTGGAATTGATAATCTTATAGAAATGTAATAATTCCTCTCATTCAGTTGTTTTGAGGTAAGTGGCATGCATTTTTTTCTGCTATTGATTGTGCAGTATGAGAGTGGGTTAAAACAAAACACTGTCGACACAAGAGTGAAAGGAGATACGAGAGTGGGGAAAACAACGTTTACAAAACGTCACAGCTACATCTGTAAAATACAGAATAGCTTATTGTGTGAAAATGGGAGCGAGTGTGGGAACCATAAAAGAGCCAGAAAGAGGTACACCAGCCGGGTATATGCATTTTCGTGTGTCCCAGGACAGTTGTATGTTTATAAGTCAGTGGGTCACCCTCACTGAGGGCAATGGTAAACTCGCCTTTCCAGAAAATGGTAGTTTTAATAAAAATATTTTGCTTAATCTCCAAGGAAAATTAAAGAGAAAAGGACGAAGAATACCAGGGTTGTGCTGGGTAGCATTTAATGATTGGATGACAGAGGCAAAAGAAAGAGAAAAGGAATCAGTTATTAGTAGTCTAAAAGATAATCAGCAGAAATTAAAAGAGCAATTGAGGGAATTACAACAAACTGCTAGTAATTTAGATATAGTAAACGGTAAATGCTTGAAGGACCCACCCTTTAAGGGGCTTTATCCTGAGAAGGAATTAGCTAAATTGCAGATAACTGAATCATCGGAAGATGATAATGCCTGGCTCCCCCCATCACTGACTGCACCACCAATTGCACCCCCACAGTATCAGCCCCCCCTCACTCAACAAGGAGTGGAAGCACAGTAACCAGATTCCACCACTAAAGATTCCACCCCTAGAGAAAGAGAACAAGCTGCGGACAGTCACTCTAGTGAATCTGAACCAGACACAAGCGATAGACAAAAGGGACCAAAAACCCATAGTAAGACTCATAAAGAAGCAAAATCTGTAATGTATTTTAAAGCTAAACCCTATTAAAAAGGTAAAGAGAAGCGACATTTACACCGATGAATGCATTTTGGCCAGTTCCTCGCTATAATTGACAGTGGGGATGGGTATTTTGGGCCAGATAAATTTAATCCAGATTCAGGATCGGAGTCGTCAGATGACAGATTGTTACCTTTGAGGGAGGTACCTAACCCAGCCCATGCTAGAAGTGCACAGGAACCACCAACCATTCTACTACCCAGGGCGTGGTTGGCGGTTGATTTTCAAGCCATTACCAAATCGTTACCGCCTATTCGTACTAATCCAGCTAAGTTCCAGCGTGTGCTGGCAGGACATATTTGTTTACAAAATCCTAAGATAGAAGAAGTCAGGGCAGTTCTTCATTACACCATACCGGCTGATCTGATGAAATGGATTTGGAACCATGCTAATGTCCCTACTCCGATTCCAAAACATGATGCACAAGGAGATAAAGGGTTCAAAGCGGTCAGACAGCGTATAGTAGATGGTATCACAGTAATAGTTCCACCCACACCCAACTGGCCCAAAATCAAGTCAGTTCTTCAAAAAGAAGACAAACCTGTGGATGAGTATTTAAATTGTCTCACTGAAGTCTTTGACGCCTATTCTGGTTACCCAGAACTCACCAAGGGGCCGGCACAGAGTGGATTGTCGGCTGCTTTCGTAGATGGGTTACGCCCACAAGTACGGGATAAGCTAAAGGAAGTATGTTTAAACTGGCCTAATCTTGGATTGCATGAATTAGTCACACAAGTACAATACCTCACCGACCACTTAGCACAGGAAAAAAAGGACTTACAAGAGAAATTGGTTAAAGTGCAGATTCAGATGTGCACTGCCTTCAGGCAGTGTGGACGGGGGGACGAGGATGGGGAAGAAGGAGATGTGGGCGCCAAAGGGCTGGAAACCAAAATAGACAAAACTGGTAGGAAAATCGGTCAGCCCCACCCCAAAGCTATAATAATCAGATGGAGTGTTTCAATTGTGGCCAAATAGGCCATTGGAGAAATGAATGTCCATATCTGGCTGAACAACCTGCCCCACCCACTGATACGTCACCTCAGTGGAAATCGAATTGGACTCCATCCAATCGGCAGCCATCACAATGAAGGTTCCCTGAACAAAGACAACAGCAGTTATGCCCTTTCATTCCTGTGGATCAAGATGGACCACATGTTATGTTACTTGTCAAAAATAAACCGTACCCCTTTTTGATTGACAATGGAGCATCCAAATCTATGTTAGCTGGCGAAACAACAATAAATGTCCCCCTCTCCAATAACATAACTAGAGGGGTAGGTGTCTCTGGTATTCCTATTGAATATTCTGAAACCATCCCAGTCCCAGTAACTTTGGGACCTTTACAAGACAATCATGCATTTTTAGTAGGACCCTCAGCACCTTTAAATTTATTGGGAAGAGATTTACTCTGTAAGATGGGAGCAACCATCTTCTGCACCACTGAAGGAGTATATTTACAAGTACCTTCAGATAAACAAGACAGTATTTTGGCTACTTTAGATGAAAACGTCACTCTGCAAACAATGTGTATGCAGTCTGACCTCGATAAGAATAAGCACTTAAATTTATTACCCTCTCATCTATGGACCACTCATGATAATGATGTTGGGTTTCTAATTTCAGCCACTCCTGTAAAAATAACCTTAAATCCCGGAGCAAAGTTACCTCAGGTACCACAGTACCCTTTGACAGTAGAGGCCACATCTGGCATTGCCCCTGTCATTTCTGCCCTGGTACAACAAGGAATTATAGTACCTATGACAAGTCCATGTAATACTCCAATTCTACCAGTAAAGAAACCTGGTAAACAAGCTTACAGATTTGTGCAAGACTTGAAGAAGTCAATAAAGCTGTCTTGCCTGTTTTTCCAATCGTACCAAACCCAGCTACAATTTTAAGCTGTATCCCACCTACAGCATGTTGTTTTACAGTTATAGATATCTCATCAGCTTTCTTCTCTATCCCAGTACATGCATATAGTCAGTATTTGTTTGCATTCACTTATAAAGGCCAACAGTATACTTGGATCCAACTACCCCAAGAGTATGTAGAATCTCCAACCCTATTCTCTAGACAGATGCACAGACAACTGCAGGATTTACAATTACCACCATGTTCAGTACTGGTTCAATATGTAGATGATATTTTTATAGCTTCACAAGATACACAGTCTTGTATAGAGGACTAACTTCTAGTTTTAAGCTTTTTAGCCAAATGAGGTTTTAAGGTAAATAAATCTAAACTGCAGTTTGGTCAAGGAAAAAGTACAATACCTGGGACACATCATTTCTATGGGTTCACATCAAATACTTCCAAGTAGAATTACCTCCATTCAGACTGCCCCCGCCCTGTAACTCAGAGACAACTCAGGGGATTCCTCAGCCAGGCAGGTTATTGTAGACAGTGGGTGCCCAAGTTTTCAGAAATTTTGGCCCCTCTGTTACAGCTTCTAAAAAGAAGGTCACAGACCCTCTGCCTTGGTCCCCTGAACATGAAAATGCCTTTCAGGCTATTAAAATGGCATTGATAAACTCACCTGCCCTGGGGCTCCCAGATTATTCTAAACTCTTTGTTTTCTTCTGTTGTGAAAGAAATAAAACTGCCCTGGGCCTGCTGGAACAAGCACGCACGGGAGGCTATCGACCTATAGCATATTACAGCACTCAGTTAGACCCTGTTGCTTCTGGCTATCCACCCTGTTTACGAGCAGTGGCAGCTGCTGCTGTTTTGATTGATATGGCAGCACCATTGACATTAGGACATGACACTATACTAGCAGTACCTCATGCGGTACAAGCATTACTTTTAAAAACAAAAACAGAATATCTTTCTAATGCTCACCTCACTAAATATGAGTTAAGTTTATTAAGTAATCCTGCTGTTCAAATTACACGTTGCCCACCACTAAACCCTGCTTCATTTATTCCAACTAGTGACAAGGGTGAACCACATGACTGTGTGCTTGTAGTTAACACTGTTCCTTCTCCTAGATTAGATTTGCAAGATGTTCCTTTGCTTAATCCTGATTTAGTTCTTTTTGTAGATGGATCCTGTTTACAAAATAATCCTGGCGAACTCCAGGCTGCATGATCAGTCTGCTCACCATCTGAAGTTTTACAAACTGGACAATTACCACCTGGCACTTCTGCACAAGCTGCAGAATTAGTGGCACTTTCGCATGTATGTAAAATGTCCAAAGACAGATCTGTTACTATTTACACTGATTCACGTTATGTCCATGGTGTTGTTCATGATTTTGGTACCCTATGGAAGGAAAGGGGGTTTTTGACATCCTTTGGGGCACCAATTAAAAATTACCTGTATATTTATCACCTTTTACAGGATTTATTATTACCTTCCACAGTTGCTGTTGTCAAGTGTGCAGCTCACCAGTCTAATGACTCCCTAGTAGCTAAGGGACATAATTTGGCTGGCTGGGCTACCAAGAAAGCTGCTCTTTTACATACTGTTCAGGGACAATTTCTGCAGCCTATCTTACAGTTACTTTTGACACTACTATTTTGAAAGCTTTACAAAGTGAAGCATCGGAATCAGAAAGAAGAACATGGCTGGCCCACAGTTGTTTCCAACACTCTGATTCAATTTGGCCACATCCTGATGGCAGACTCATTTTCCCTATATCTATGTTAAATTCTCTCATAAAAGCATATCATTTGCTAGCTCATGTAGGGGTACAAGCATTAATCAAACAAATCCAGAAGGATTGGTTTGCCCCAGGACTTCTGCTTCTGTGCAACATTTTTTGAGCATGTGCTCCATTTGTTTACAGCATAACATTTCAAAGGGCACTCTGGCTCCCGCTCAACCGGTGCCAAAACTAATGGGACCATTTTGTGCTTTACAGTGGGACTTTATTGAACTCCCACCTTGTGCTCAGTTTAAATATGTTTTGACTATTGTTGATATTTTTTCGGGGTGGTTGGAAGCCTACCCATGTGCTACAAATGGTGCTATTTCAGTTGCAAAAAAATTGTGTTATGAATTGATACCTCATTTTGGTGTTCCTTGTCAAATATACTCTGACCGTGGAACGCATTTTACTGCTAAGTTAGTTGAATCATTGTGTACCATGCTAGGCATTACTTTGAAATTTCATTGTCCATATAGACCACAGGCATCAGGTATTATTGAATACATGAACCAGACTTTGAAAACTAGACTTGCTAAAGTCACTTCAGAAACAGGCTTAACTTGGGTGCAAGCCTTACCACTAGCCTTACTTTCTATGCGGTCACAACCATATCCTACTAAGGGTCTTTCTCCACATGAAATTCTCATGGGTCGCCCTTTGCGTATGTCCATGACACCACCACCACCCTTCTCTGAATATGATGCATTTGCTAATGATATTCTTTTGTACTGCAAATCTCTTGTTTCTTTCCTACAGTTTCACCACCAAGTAGCAGCCACTCAACACCTTCCAGATCCCTTCCTGTCATCTGCCCTGCAACCAAGGGATTGGGTTTACGTTAAGTCCTTCTCTAGAAAAACAGCACCCAAGCCACGCTGGAAAGGACCCTTCCTGGTTCTTCTGACATCATCTGCTGTGTGACTGCAAGGATCTCTAATCTGGATCCACATTTCACATGTCAAAAAAGTTGTGCTGTCTGAAGATCAACAACCTTTACCTTTTTCAACTCCAGAGTCTCCTCCCATTGCTACTCGTACTCACAGTAGAACTGTTCCAATACCTGACAATGCCTAACATTTACCCTTTTGGAAAACTCCAAACTTCTGACACTACGCAGACCCAACCACCATTTCCACAAAAATATTAGACAGTCATTTTGGTGGTCATTCTTGTTATACTGTTATTTTTGATGTGGCCATTTTTATTTCCTGCTCTGTTGATGCATCACACCAAGCGAGCTATTTGGCACCCACCTTTCAACACCTATCAAGCCATCAAATATGTTTATGCTTCTACATTTAACGTCTCTAACTGTTGGATCTGCACTTCCATTCCCTCCGTACATGGGGGATTGCCATTGGCTGCGGCTCCACTAAGTATCATTGATACATGGACTAGTTTACTCAACAACACTGCTAATATTACATCCAGTAAATCTATTGCATTGCAAATTTCTTTCCGTCGCAATGGCACTCTGTGTTTCCGATGAAATTACTCAAGTCAACATCATTGGACTCGAAAAATAGGACAAAGTATCTGCAACATGACAATCGAATACCAGTGCAATTATACAGAAGGAAAACATATAGCCTCAGGCTGTCGAGTTTCATTTGATGCCATTCAGCTGACATTGAGAAATGCCTCATTACTTGGTTCTCGTAATATCGTATTTCTTGCCATATTCTATGGCATAACTACGGGCAGTGACCATTCTTCAAATGTTACCACCCTGGTGCAAGACTGTTATTTTATATGTGGAAGAAAGGCCTATAAATGGCTACCGGAAAACTGGTCTGGTAGTTGTTTCTTAGGTTATTTAGTCCCAGCCATCCGACATACATCTGCCTTACCTCAAGGAAAAATTTGGAACATTCGAGAGGTTAAAAAGCCTGCCAATCTGTTAGGCCAAATTGATGCGTTCTCATATGGACCTGGGTGATGATGTCATATCGTGGGCTGGCATAATTCCAGTATATGGAGCAGCAAAATCAATCTGGGAACTGTGAAAACTGTCTAAATTGCTTGAAGTATTAAGAAATGTCACATTTTCTGCTTTAGAACTAGTGACTGATGAACTGACTGCTATGAGAGCTGTAGTCCTCCAAAACCGTATGGATCTCGATTTCACCCTAGCGGCGAAAGACAGAACTTGTGCTTTAATCCAGGAGGAGTGCTGTATGTTTATTCCTGACAATCAGCATGAAATTGAAAGTAATCTCAAACTCATTCAGTGAGTCTCTGAACTCTCAAAGGCCAAGGAGGCCGATAACTCAATGTGGGCATGGTTAACCAACCTGTTCTGAGGTTGGGGAGGTGGACCTTTGAAGTTAATTTTATTAATCGCAGTATTAGCACTTATTGCTTTTCTTGTTGTGTTTTTAATCAAAGCATTGATTTTGAAATTAATGTATTTTAAGACTACTAAAAAGGTGCCAAAGTTTTATATGCCTGCAGTTATGAATATGGATGGTGGAATAAAAATATGTGACAATGTTGAAGGAACTAGCCACATGGTTATGTTAGACGTAGGGCAAATGTATGATAGACTAAATGGTGATGCTTACACAACATCAAATGGGGGATTGTAGAATATGAATGGCCAAAGTATGTGTTTAAGGAGATTGAGTATGTGAAAATCTGTATGCATTGAGATGAACTTTGTACTACAAACTCTGAGTAAACTGTGAATAGTGGAAAAGTACTTAAAAACAGGAGCCTGTGTGAAAGCAGGAAATGTGCCTTATATGGAAGTGTATCCGATTCTCTTTCTCTGCCTAGAGATGTAGTAATGTGAACTGCTTTAAGCCTACAGGTAAACCACTGATTGGTTAATTGTCTTTTGTACTAATTTAATTGGTCTAGTTTATATTTTTGTACTGTCAGCAGTATCACCAGCATATAAGCTTATGTATTCCTTTGTTCAGGGAGTCTCCCTGGTACTTTCCATGAGGCTCCCACACATGTGTAATAAATACCACTGAAAGAGAGGAATAAGTGTCTTGTCTTCATTTAAGGTAAAATGTTAAATGCAACAACGCCAACCAGGCCCAATACTTTCCACAACCTCAACCCCTCTTCATCCCCTAAACCCAAATACTGACATCTCCCCTATGCACCTCCCAGCTCTAAAAATATGTACCTCTGACCTACGCTTAATAAATTTCAGCCTAGGAAGCCTCTCAACAAAGTTCATTGATTTTCATGCAGCCATTGTCCTGCACTTCCCAGATATAGCCATAATTACTAAAACCTGACTTAAGCCACATATAAAATCTGAGGAAATACTACCCAGTGGCTATAGTAGGTTTATAGGTAGGTACTAGGCTATCTGCCAGAGGGCATTTATAAGCCTAGTCAGAGTGTGTCGGCTTTCACCGCCCCATTGATTAATTAACTAATCCTCTGTCAAGCAGAGCCAATGAAGTCATACCAGGAGTGTATTTTCTGTTACCCATCCACTCATTAAGGTTTCTCTTGAAGAGTGTTAGTCAGGGGCTCTGCCTGATGTAATTTGGAATTTTGTTCCAAAGCATGGGGAGTCTCTGTGACAGGAATCTATCCCACCAGCATGCTCTATTTATTGTTGTGGCAAGGTTTAGCTCACTAGAGCGCGTGGCTCGCAGTGACTTGGATTTCTTTAGGTAGAGCATGTCCATCAATTCTGAGTTGGACATGGCTTTGTAAGTCAGGCAGAGAACACCTCTGAGTAAGTGATATGTCATGGAGTACAGCCAGAGATTTTTCAGTCGGGCTGTATAAGACATATGTTTGAGTGCCAGTAGTAGTAGTGCAGTGCAGTTGTGCAGCAGTAGTGTTGTTGCCTCACAGCAAGAGGTTTCTTGGTTCGATTCTCGGCTGGGGTGCCTTCTGTGTGGAGTTTGCATTTCCTCTCTGCATTCATGTGGGTTTCCTCTGGGTGCTCTGGTTTCTTTCCACGTCTCAAAGACATGCGTCTGGAGCATTTCTCCCTGGGCGTCTGCTGAAAATTGGCCTCGTTCCAAGTCAGACTTTCCGGGTAAACAAATGTTAAATAAAATAAAAAATCTTCAGAATGGATAGATTATTCAAATGTGGAGGCGGCATTGCCATAATGTTTAAACAAAACCTCAAACTAGTGCAAGTCAACGCTTCTACACCTGACCTCCCTAAGTGTGAAATCTTAACTACACGTCTAGATATAAACACACATAGCTCCATTATCATTATAGCCATCTACCTCCCCCCTGCTAATAACCTCACTAATATTTAAAACATCTTTGAATGGGTCTCCATCACTTTCTGTCAGGAAACCATTATCCTTGGGGACTTTAACCTTGACTGGCTTACCTGCTGTGTTAATTCTCCCACCAACTTTATCAACTTATATAACTTCAGTCAAAACATTAATCACCATACGTGCATTGATAAGTCCTCTAACAGGCAATCAATATTATACCTTTAGTCAAAACATTAACCATCCTACATGCATTGACAAGGCCTCCAACAGGCAATCAGTACTATACCTTCTGTCAAAACATTAACCATCCTACATGCATTGACAAGGCCTCCAACAGGCAATCAATACTATGCCTTCCGTCAAAACACTAGCCATCTACACGCATTGACAAGGCCTCCAGCAGGCAATCTATACTATACCTTCCATCAAAATATTAACCATACTACACGCATTGACAAGGCCTCCAACAGGCAATCGATAATATACCTTCCGTCAAAACACTGACCATCCTACACGCATTGACAAGGCCTCCAACAGGCAATCTATACTTGACTGGATTCTTACAAACAAAACTAACATTAGCTAAGGCTGATTGTCCTCCAGATACCCTAAGTGATCACTTTGCAACCTATTTTATTAGAAAAAGTACACATAGTACCAGCAATGTTACATTCTGCTATATTCAAAACAAAAACAGTTTTCCCCTACTATATTTAACACACTCTTACAACAATATGACTGGTCATCTCTAAAAACCCTTTAATAATGCTTTCCTGCAAATTCTTAACACACTCGCCCCAATCAGGAAATTTTGTACTAAAGACAAACAATTTCCTTGGTTATCAAAAGAAAGAATTTTTTTACTTAAGCAAAGGGACAAAGCCTGGACTCTTTTCCTTAAAAATAAAAATAAAGGCAATCACTCCCCCTACCAATAACTTTGATATCAAACCAAAAAAAAAAAAATTAAACAGGACAAAAACACTTGCTTTCAATCTTGTCAGCTGAAATACCAAAATAAAACCCCTAAGATTCTGGCAAACAATTAACCTCCTCCTTAACCCCAGAAACCTGCTGCCCCAGCCCCAACAACTAGTAGCTCTACAGGCTGTACAGTCACTCAATTCAATACCCACTTTATCACCTCAATAACCTCATTACTAAACAAAACAGCAAATTCCCCACTTTCCATACCCTCCCCCACTGACCTCAACACTTTGTTTTTCTCTCTTACACCAGTCCAGACTAGTTATATACAAAAACACCTAGGTAAATTAAAACCATGTACTCTTGCTGCAGATCAGCTACTGGGTGACTTTCAAAAACTAGCTGCCACATCCATCTCTTACCCTATATATATCCTAATAAACCACTCTATCTCTGAACAGTATGTACCTTTCCTCTAGAAAATATCTCATGTCATACCCCTACACAAAGGAGGCACTGCCACTGACTGTTCCAACTATAGACCCATAGCCATTCCCTCACCACTAGCCAAAATTTTAGAAAAATGTATACACAAACAAATACTAGACTACTTCCTTAAGAACAAGCTATTATCTAACACTCAACATGGCTTTCATCCCAAACATAGTACTAACACAAGTCTTCTAAGTTTCACCAATACTGTAAATCGTCTTAAAAACAACAGCCAATTTATCTCTGCCACCTTCCTTGATATGTCAAAAGCCTTTGAGACTGTATCACATCAAATACTTCCCAATAAATTTGCCTCTTTCAATTTCAGCCCTGAATCCCTATGCTGGTTTCATAGTTCTCTCGCTAACTGTAAACAAGCCACTTTATGGAATAACAAACTCTCTCCCCTACTACCCATTACTGTTGGTGTCCCACAAGGCTCCATCCCTGGCCCTCTACTTTTCATTATTTTTACCCGTGATCTTTGTTCCGCTGCCAAACCTGCCTCAGTCATTCAATATGCTGATGACATTTACCTCATAGGCTCAGCCCCCACTATGAATGACCACCAAGAAAAAACTCAGACTGCCCTCCAAAGCATTGAAAACTATGTATCGTACCATCAACTCACATTAACCCTAACAAAACCAAGCTTATGGTCTTTACCAATAGCTCTGTAAAAATAACCAATTGTCTCTCTATATCTGTTCCTCCAATAGCACTAAAATAGAACCTGTTGAACAAACAAAACTTCTTGGTGTTACTCTTGACAATGGCCTGAAGTTTGATAAACACATAGCATTAACAAAAAGTCCATGTAAAACTTGGTGCTCTTTATAGGGCTAAACCCTATCTCACCAATCATGCTAGACTTACAATAGCTAGGCCACACCTTCTATCTACCCTCCTTTACTGCGCCCAAATATTTACCAACCTCCGTAAATCAGACTTGAATAACCTCGAATCTTGCTATAATAAAATAGCCAAATTCACCTCAAAACAGCCTCAAAGATCACATCATTGCACTGTCCATAAGCATCTGAACTGGATCGAACTTCCTAACTTACTATTTCTCAATCAACTAATTGTCACCCATTCAGTCATCTATAAACCTTATTTCTGTCCAGCTCTATCAGACCCTGTGCAACCTTATACTAATCTCAGTTCACTCAGGTCAGCAGATAAAATATTGTTCAAAGTTATCAAAACCCGTAAGTTTCACAGTGACTCCTTATACGGCCACACAATAGCCAAATCCTAGAATTCTCTTCCCCAGCACATCCTCGCTATACCTGATACTGAGAACTTCAAATGGCTACTAATATTATATTTTTCAAATTATTGGTTATGCTCCTGTACACCTTCTGGTTAAGTTACTCCTACTCTCCTTCACTGTCTACTAACACATTTCTCTCTCAGTATATTGCTATATTTGCAATTTTGACTTATTTATATACAAAACAAAATATCTTTCCCACTCCTTATATATACTTTTAATTTCTGTTATATCCTGATTTTATTTTGTGTATATATTCATGTAAATTTTTATTCTCTGTTTAGTTACATTTTACATTTTTCTGTTTTTGCCTTGCTTGTACCCTTGCTTTATCTTATTGTACTATGTGTGTAGTTTTTTGTAACTTTTGTAACTATTTCTGGAGCTTTTCTCCCTGGGTTTCCTCTGAAAATGGGCTACTGGCCCAGTTGGACACTACCCGGTAATCAAATGTAATAAATAAATAAATACAAAAATGCTGACCATATCATCAATAAGTCTGAGTTAAACAAAACATGTCTAGAAATTAAAAACTGTAGACAATTAGTAGAACATAAGATTAATCTAGTTCAACCAATAGTTAGAAATTCTTTCCCCACATTCATTGATTTAGTCATTATTCTAATTTACCAGAATATAATTGGAAAGGGACTTCTATCTAAAATATATAACGTACTTATGAAATCAACAGTATGTCACAGAGAAAGCTATTGGGACTATTTTAGACCTGTTAATAATAACTTTCCAAGTGAAGATGATAAAAAAAAACTAATACTCCAGTCTTCAGAACAAACTACTTCATCACAACAGTGGAGGATATTCTCACGGAAGTTCTTACACAGAACCTTTATCACACCACATAAAGTTGAATTGATGTATAATAAAGACATAGAATGCTGGAGATGTAAACTAAATGTTAAAACCCAACTGGCAGCATTTGTTTTATGAGTATATAAAACTTAAAACATATTGAAATAATATGAATTTTCTCTTACACTCTGTTTGTAATGACAGATTTATGTTGACCAAATCTCTTATTTTATTTTATACACTTAATCCCACTTGTGTCGTCGCCTCACAGTAAGACGTTGTCCTGTTTGATTCTCAGCTAGAGCGTCTTCTGTGGGGAGACATGCGTGAATGGACGTACCTTCACTGAAGGTTGTGCATCAGGGCCGGCAACTCTGCACGTAAATATCTACTGCCAATCATTAGCGGACCAGAGTTCCGCTGTGGCGACCCCTAACCGGGAAAAGCCGAAAGATACAACAAAAAAAAAATCCCACTTGTGTCACAAAAATAAAATACCATAATTTATGGAATATCTTAACATCAGCAAGAAAAGTCATCACCAAGAACTGGAAGAACTACTTCTGCTGCAAAGGAATTTGTACACTTCGCAACGGAAGTTTGTCATCTTAACAAAATCAAGACAAGAATCTCTAGCATCACCTCTTCATAAAATGTATGGCTGAAATTCAAACAACTGCTGAATAAACAGACTCTAATAATTAGCTAACAACTACTCATCGCATTTCTTTTCCTGTTTAAAAAGGCTTTGTTTTACAGTAGACCACATTGTAAATACGTATTTCAAGATTTGTTCTTTTATATGTATACTTGTTTTATAATCTTTCTTGTTATCATATATTAATGTTTTGTTTTTAACATTTTCAATAATAACAAATGAGAAAAAAAAAAGAATGACTATCAGTGGTCCAGCATGCACAGATTTCAACTGCTTTCAACTCGCAGTCATGTTCCTTCATCTCAACATGGTGTTGTCACCACATCAATCTCCTCTGTGGAGCAACAAGGGCATCATGTGTCTGTACATAATCAGGGCAGTGTGGACTGTGGAGCGAGACATCAGTGAGGTTGCCTTAGACTGCGTTAGAGTGTGTCCACAAAACTGGCTCATTTTATTGAATTGCACTTTTTACTGTGATATGCATCTTCTGATATTAAATGTTCTGCATTATGTCCTGTGCAGTTTCTCTTTTTTCATGCTATTATATTGTAGCGAAACAAAAAAAATAAATAAACAAGCACATGAATGCCAACCTCACCAACACAAGGGCTAAGGAAAAAATAAAAAAACAGAAAAGCTAGTAGCCTTAAATCTTCATTGATGAACTCAGTCACGATAAGGTATTGTTACAAAGCAACAAGCCTTTATTTGTCACGGACAAGAGATCCTCAGTAACAAAAAAATCATAAATACTTTATAACGTTAAACATATCAGCTTTTCTACACTTAGAAGTAGTTTTTTCATGCCACTATCACCATAAAGTATTAGTATAGCTCCCCATTTAGCATATTGGTGCACACTCATGCACACACCTGCACACGTTTATACATTATGCTCAATGTGAGCATCTAGTGGGTACCTGCCATTAGGTACACTCTGTGCTGCTGTGGTGGGGCAACACCTGGACATCAGTGGTCAGTCTGTGTACTGTGGCTTGTCATGACTCAAAGGTATGTGTCAGATGCTGCATTGTTACCTGGGCTTGCACTTCTGGTCACACCCTACATTGCCTGTGCCTGTGTCTTCTGTCCCCTATATCCTCTTGCTCCTCCTCTGATAACTGCGTGATGTCGTCTTTGGATATCTGGGTTTTTTGGGGGTAGGTCACCCACACCTGCAGCTGGATGACCCCCATGTGCTCTAGTTAGCATGTTGTGCAGCATGGCACACACTGTTATCATCAGTGCTGCCTTCTCAGGTATGTATTGCAGAGCACCCCCAGATGTGTCCAGATATCTGAATCTTACCTTTCAGTACACCAAACACATGCTCTGTGGTGTTTTTGGTTGTTGCATGTGCTCTGTTGTAGACCTCCGGTGCAGGGTTGGATGGTTCATGGTACAGGGTCATTAGTCATGTCTTAAGTGGATAACCACAGTCACCTGTTGTGGACAATAAAAACACATGTGGTCAGCATGGATATTGTTATGAGGGGTATACTTAGCTTACTTCCTAGCTGTGTTCCTGTACTTACCTAGTAGCAGTCACTTAGGTATTTCACCTTGCTGTAACACAACCTTCAGTCCAATTTTCCTCTAAGTGACAGCATCATGGACACTTCTATGGTATGTTGCCATAATATTTGTTATGCTGCCATCTGCTGCAGACACAACCTGGCACTTGATGGACGGCCAGCCCTTTCTGTTAAGGTATCAGTTTGCTTCAGGATGGACTGGTGTCTTGATAAGTATGTGTGTGCAATCTATTGCACTGAGTACATAAGGGAAGTTTACAATGCTGTAAAACTGGTGCATTACAGTTCTCCACTCCATGTGAGTGGATGGAAAGTGTATATAGTCATCCACCTTGCTGCACGTTGCTGCATGGAATTTTGCCAGAATATATCTGGCAGCTGTCTACACCCCCACAGCATTCCCTTGTGTCTCTGGAATGTCCCAGGTGCAAGTACACCCAGGTTGAGACATGCTTTGGATTCAGGGGGGTATGCGGTTTCCTTACAGGGTCTGTACAGACATGTGTGGGGCACACATGTTACAGACAGCCTGCACCAGTTGTCTGTCTAGCCAGTACCTGCCAATTATTTCCTGGTCTGACAGCTGGTTTAGTTGCACCTTTGCTCTGACTCTAGCTAGTACCTGTTGATTATTTGCTGGTCTGACAGCTGGTTTAGTTGCAGCCTTGCTCTGACTCCAGCTGGTACCTGTTGATTATTTGCTGGTCTGACAGCTGGTTTAGTTGCAGCCTTGCTCTGACTCTAGCTTGTAACTGTTGATTATTTGCTGGTCTGACAGCTGGTTTAGTTACAGCCTTGCTCTGACTCCAGCTGGTACCTGTTGATTAGCTGCTGGTCTGACAGCTGGTTTAGTTGCAGCCTTGCTCTGACTCTAGCTGGTACCTATTGATTACTTGCTGATCTGACAACTGGTTTAGTTGCAGCCTTGCTTTGACTCTTCTGGTACCTGTTGATTATTTGCTGCTCTGACAACTGGTTTAGTTACAGCCTTGCTCTGACTCTGGCTGGTACCTATTGATTATTCGCTGGTCTGACAGCTAGTTTAGTTGCAGCCTTGCTCTGACTCTAGCTGGCTGCCTTCTAGGGTGCACAGACACAGCCTCATTTAAGAACTTGTTCCAGTTCATTAACAGCGGGTTGCATTTTTACATATTTTTTGATCATTTGCTATGGATTTCACCTCACTCCATAGAGTTTTCTTTAATTCCTTGAGGTCTGTAAAGCATACTCTGAGGATTTCAGAAACAGTCAGTGTGGACATTTGCCACATTTAAGTTGTGTTTTGTGCACACTATGTGTTTTGGAATCAGACCCTGGAGTTAGAATATATAGGAAGGGGGGTGTGGGGGGCACAGCCCCCCACAATGGGAGGTATGGGGGGGCAAAGTCCCCCACATATCATAGATATTTCACAGTATACAGATGCATTCTTACAAGTGCAATGAATAACTATTATCAACAAACCATTATAGAATCCTAGTATGTGGGGGGGCTTCGCCCCCCACCCTTCCTTACTATATATTCTAACTCCAGGGTCGCTCTACAGTGGGGAATAGGCCATATATAATTTTCGACAAAAAGAGTGTCAGTGAAATGAAATGTCGGTTGAATGAAGTGTCAGTGAATTGGGCCTGCTGAGTTGAGTTTCGGTGAAATGAACTGTCCACGAAATGAAAATGATCCATATATATATATATATATATATATATATATATATATATATATATATAGTTGTTTTAAGGGGTTTACTGTCAAAGTTGGGAGCGGCACTTACGTGAGCCTTGGGTAATTGAACGCTTGTTTCATGTAATGCCAGGCTGCACATTTCTGAATGGATGTTAACAAATGGTACTCTGCTTATTTACTCTTATGAGGTCGACATTCTTAATGGAGATCGCACTACAGTTGGGATCAGAAAATTTACCCTTTTCCTCACTGTAGTGTGATCTCGGAGTTGGTATATATACTATGCAGGGGATGTGGGAGATGCAGACCCCACATGAGGGGTCACAGAGTGACTTGATCCCCTGCAAAACAGTAAACACTTGTAGAAGTAAAATTCTCATGACACGTTAAACTGAATAGCCTGGATGTCTGACATCACCCCAAACTATTTCAAATAACGTTAAATGCGGACAGAGGAGAAATGGAAGTTTTAAATTTAGATGACAAAAAGTTTTAATTTTCAATATTATTTTTCATTGTAATAAATCCACGAAGAAGTGTTATTCTTGGTTTTCATAGTAAATCATTTTAAGGGTACTGGTCACATTTTTGGCAAATGTAAGCTATAAACCCTTTTAGTTGGGTATAACTTCCTTATCATATTCAATGTCAAAATAAAACTTAATTCATACTACCCCACTAAATATCTTCCTCTTTTTTCTAGCCCTTTCAGCTCTCTAGTTACCTCTTCATTTGCACTCTTCCATCTTGAATCTTAGACATGTTCTCCTCTTTGACAAAACTCACATTTTCCCTTACCTGTATCTTACTATATCTATCCCCACATCAGGATTATATGTTCATGTGTTCATGTCAGACATCCAGGCCATTCAGTTTAACGTGTCATGAGAATTTTACTTCTACAACAAGTGTTCGACTGTTGTACTTTTTACTTTTTAATTTGGAGCTTATCTCCCTGGGCCTCCACTGAAAATGGACATGTATCCAGTTGGACTATCCCGGTCAACAAATGTAAAATAAATTAAAAAAAATATGTCCCAGTTTCAAGATACATTCATCTCACCTACATCTCACACTGCTAAAGTTTTAAGGCTAAATAACTACAGCTACATGACATTTTTTCCCACTGAAACAAACTTCTATGCTGATAATTTACGTTATTCAACACAATATTCCAACACCTCAAGCATTCTATCATATGAATAGGGCTTCCTCACTTCTGTTATCAGAGTGAAGAAATCTCTCCTAAACTGCAAATGTATACATCAAATTTAATGACATTTCTGCTGCAAATATGTAGTTTAATGTCAAATGTGTAAATACCAGTGATTTGTAATTTAGTGTAATGTAATTTCAAGTAGGTATGTTCCTGTGATGGAGCTTTGCTCCCTGCGGCTCCTCTGAAAATGGACTTTTTCCAGTCAGACTATCCCAGTCAACAAAGACAAATAAATGAATAATTCTGCAGTTTTTGATGCAAAGAGTGTTACTTTTGCATTTTATTTTCAATAAAGACAAGACAACCCCCCCCCCCAAAAAAAATGTTCTTGGACTTCAAAATCCCTCCCTTGACAGTATGAGACTGAGCTCACTTTGCTTCTCAATGTAAATTAAAGTATAAACAACTGTATCTGCATGTGAAATGCATCAGCGGGCATTTCTTACTTCATAGAGACTAGTTAATAACTAGGTATTCCAGATGGAACAACTAAAACCAACAGAAAAGGCACCCAGGAAGGATGCCCAGAACTCAAAATGCTGAAAACACGATTTATTAATCCAAAACACAAGTCCTTAGAGTACAGGTGCATAAGTTTATAGATTAGTACTAAGCTAACTGCCCTTGTGAGCCATTTTAAGCCTAGCCAATTATCCATTGTGAGACTCAAACCCTGCACTTTGTCTTTGTAAGGCAAGCACCTTAACTATTAGGCCACCCTCCCAACAAACAAAAAAACATAAACGCTTTATGTCCCAATGCATTTTCATCTTAAAAAAGACTTCATCAGATGTAAACCATTAACAAAATACTTGACTTAAATACCCTATGTAATTAAAAAAAACACCAATCAAAAACAGCAATAAGTGAAACAATAAACTCCAAGTTAGGCAACCTACAAAAATTAGTGCTTCCAATTCATTGAACATGTATCTAAATGCAATTGTCAATGCTTGTATAAAAACAATGGATAAAAAAAAAAAAATATATATATATATATATATATATATATATATATATATATATATATATATATATATATATATATATATATATATATATATATATATATATATATATATATATATATATATATATATATATATATATATATATATATATATATATATATATATATATATATATATATATATATATATATATATATATATATAAAATTTCCCATTCAAAACATTTAAATAAAATATATATAATCCATAAAATTGGATGTATAAAAATATATGTATTGAAAAATATTTAATTCAACACGCTGTATCATTAGGTTCTAAAGCTCAATCTAGTGGACAAAATAAATATTAAATGTCAAAGTCTAGCAGTCCAAAACTTTAAAACAGGGGCTACTGACAGAGTTTCATTCATACCTGGAAATTTATTGGCCTCAAGCACAATCTGCCAATATAATTCCCTGTATTCAGTATTGAGCTCCTATGGCCTCCCCTCTTTTAGCTATAGATACCACCTCCAATACAAAAGAAGCATTATTACACACCATTACACAACATACTATGTTACATACCATGTTACATACATACATTGTTACATATTACACAACATACCATGACAAAGACTTTCTCCCTCCTGGCTATAGTACACTGCGCCTTGACCAACAAAAGAAAAAGGGTGGTGGAGTTGGCATTGTTTACTCTAACCACCTTACTCTGACAACTCCTAATAAAACTATCCCGTCCTTTTCCCCTGCTGAAATACTGACAGCCAACATTGTACTTAACTCCCATACCACCATCACAATAGTAGCAATCTACATTCCCCCAGGGGATAACTTACCCCTGCTGGTAAACATTCTCTTTTACTTCTCTCAACATATTCCTAATGAAACATTATTCTTGGTGATGTCAATTTTAATTGGTTAACTCTCTGTACCCCAAATTCTTCCTTACACATTAACTTGTATGGCTTTACTCAACTTATCACTGATGCCACCCATACCAGCAACTCTTATACACACAGCACCCTTATCGACTGGATTCTAGTGTCTCATCCCTCTAACTATCACAACCCTGAAACCCTTCCCAACACACTAAGTGATCACTCCCCAATAAAAGTACTTAGATATATCCCTCACTTTACTAAACAGCATAGATTTATCACATGCCGCAAGATTACTAACTTCCACCCTGACACCTTTAAATCTCTTCTCTCTAAAGTTAACTGGAATTTCCTAAAACAACTCCCCCTTAACGATGCTGTCCTGCCTTTCAACCCCACCTTTCTCAGTATTCTTGACTCATTTGCCCCACTTCACACAGTCTGTATTAAATCTAATTTATCTCCATGGCTATCAAATTCCACCCGCATCCTAATGAAAAATAGAGACAGCGCATGGAAAACATGGACCAAAACAAAGTTCCCTGCAGACTTGCTAAAATTCAAAGAACTTAGAAATCAGACCAAAAAGCATATTAATAAAGATAAAAGAGACTTCTACTATACTCCACCCTCAGCCTTGAAATCTAACACCTCACAATTTTGTAGCTCTTTAAACCACATACTACATCCTGGTGGTCCCTGCTCCCCAATCCTTATCCTGATAACACTCTCAAAGGTATACATTCATTTGTCCAAAACACATTTCGGCAGTCGAATGGTTGTGTGACTTTAAATGTCGAATCACAACACTCCGAACATACCAAGATTTCAAACATGGTTAATCTCGATAACGAGATTCAACCATTTTTGAAACTGAAAAAGTTACATACAGCGTTATGCAGGGGGGCAAGCCCCCCTGCACCCCCCTATTTTAATATACAAACTCCGAGATCACACTACAGTGAGGGAAAGGATTCATTTCCAAATCCCCGCTATAGTGCAATCTGCACCAAAAATGCCAACTTCAAATGAGTGAATGCCAATGTGCATTCGCTCATTTGAAAGTCACACCTTTTTATTTTCGTAATTTCAGAGATCTGGAGGTTGTACTTTCACACACTGGTGAATCATATAACCTCCATACAAATAAATGAATGTATACCCTCTAAAAGATACTGCCTCCACCTTCAACACATATTTCATTGACTCTACATCCAAACTATTCAACCCCAGTGCCAATTAATCTACGTTTAATAATATTTCTAACCACCCTATATCAAATCCCACTATACTCTCATCAAATTAATTTCACTTCAAACCTGTACCCTCAAGCTACATCAAATCCCTACTTTCTAAACACAAGCTTTGCTCGGCTTCTACCATCAACATTCCTTCCCTTTTCCTTCAGTTAGCTGCTGTCTCTCTTGCTCTCCCTCTATCTATCTTAATCAACCGCTCCATTTCAGAGTTCAAAGTCCCTTCCGTATGGAAACAAATGTTCACTCTACCAATACATAAAGGAGGTAACTCCTCAGACATCATTAATTTTAGACCAATTGCCATCCTCTCTCCTCTCTCTAAAGTTCTAGAAAAATGCATACATAAACAAGTTATGCACTTCCCACTCTCTGAAAATCTGCTTACACCTACTCAACATGACATTAGACCAAAGTATAGTACTACTACTACTGCCCTACTATCATTCCTTAATACTATAGCCCTTGCCAGAGACAACAACAAACTTGTCTCATGCCTATTCTTAGATCTCTCTAAAGCTTTTGACACCTTCTCTCACCCTCTCCTTCTGCACAAAGTAACCAACCTTAACTTCTCCCCTGCTACTGTTGCATGGTTTTCCAGCTACCTGACTGACAGATCTCAAGCAGTGAAGTGGCAATCTGCACTATCCCCTCCTCTCCCAGTTAAACTGGGTGTTCCTCAGGGTTCCATCCTTGGTCCACTACTTTTCAACATCGTCACTAATTTTCTTTATTCTTCCTGTCCTCAGTCATCGCTGGTCCATATCCTGATGACTCTACTGTCATCATTATTGCTGACTCTCCCTCTGAACTCATCTCTACAACACAGACTTCCTTTAACTCAGTAGAAAACTGGCTCTCTGATAACCAGCTTATCCTTAACCCCCCAAAAAAACTAAGCTACTGCTTTTTCTTCCTAAAAACTACAACCACAGTAAATCCACTTTTACAATCCTGTCCCTCAATAACACACACATCAAGGTGGAAACTAGCACTAAACTACTTGGTGTCATCATTGACGACCAACTTAAATTCGATCTACACATTAACAGCTGTATCAAGAAAACTCATCAGAAACTAGGGCTCCTCTACCGCAGCAAAAAAACAATTGTCGTAGCACTTCAGTTGCACATTCAGGGCCAATAAAGGATTCCCGACACCAAAATTAGAATAAACTTTTAATCGGTTAACACCACAGATTTAGTGTTTTCATTTCCAAAGCCAGAAACGTCATCAGAATAGTCTTATCCATTTTACATTCACTTTAAATAGTACTTTCTAGTTTCTCATGGGGCTCTTCAAAATTATGTCACAACCATAATGCTTCTTAAAAACACATACATAAAATACATATAACAATATTACTTACAAAATGTATTCACATCAAATAAATTACTACTGTGTTGTAAAAATTCTAATCATATATATCCATATAAAATTCATTGCAAAAAATCTAACCATATATATGCATATAAAAATGTATTATGTTGTATCTACTTCATATGTATGTATAGGATGTCTGTTGCTAAATAAATGTATTATTAAAAAAGTGTTGTTAGTATCTATTCGCTCTCAACTTTAACGCTGGGGCTAATGAGACATGATCAGTGAGTCCAGGTGGAACAAGGCATCTAACTGAAGTTAAAATAAAAATGCAGGACAAAAGCACTTCAAACACCTAGGAATCTTCAGCTATTCAGCTCTTTAATAGGAATAGGAACAAAACACAGTGCCACACTGGAAAGTAAAGTAAAACGCTTTCCGTCTGGTGCAATGACCAGACATTTTCAGACATCCAACTGAAGTTGCCAAATAAGTTCCCTAAATTCCAACCCGGACTCCCAGTCACCACCCTTTTCTTGTTGTTTCACTTTCTCAATAATCCAAAATTTATAATCTGCATGGGGACATTTAACACAGTGCCTATACAAAGCATTAGTATCTTTCTTTCTATTTATGTCATATGTATGCCTATATACCCTCTGTGTTATAGTATGCTCAGTTTTTCCCACATAAAATGAGCCACATAACTGACAGTGAGCCATATATATAACTCCCTTGGTGTACTAGTTGAAATTACCTTTTGGATAGAATTTAAACCTAGAGTTATCCAAAACCAATTCAGTTTGATTATACATAAAAGGACATCGTGGGCACATCCCACATTTAAATGTCTCTGTTTTAATCCCACTCCTGTGTTCTTGCAGGTTACTCCCTCTCTGAAAAATATTTTTAAGGTTCAATTTCCTTATAAAGCTAAACATCAAAGGTTTTGAAAATACATTTAGTTTGTTTGGCATCATTGAAATAAATTCCCAATACCTCCTCAAAATTTTCTGAATCTCTCTGATGTCCTGGTTATATGCCATCACTAGATAAGAATTACCATATGCCATCACTAGATAGGAATTACCATATGCCATCACCAGATAGGAATTACCATATGCCATTACTAGATAGGAATTACCATACGCCATTACTAGATAGGAATTACCATATGCCATCACTAGATAGGAATTACCATACGCCATCACTAGATAGGCATTACCATACGCCATCACTAGATAGGAATTACCATACGCAATCACCAGATAGGAATTACCATACGCCATCACTAGATAGGAATTACCATACGCCATCACCAGATAGGAATTACCATACGCCATCACTAGATAGGAATTACCATACGCCATTACTAGATAGGAATTACCATACGCCATCACCAGACAGGAATGACCATACGCCACCACTAGATAGGAATTACCATACGCCATCACCAGATAGGAATTACCATATGCCATCACTAGATAGGAATTACCATACGCCATCACTAGATAGGAATTACCATATGCCATCACTAGATAGGAATTACCATACGCCATCACCAGAGAGGAATGACCATACGCCATCACCAGAGAGGAATGACCATACGCCATCACCAGACAGGAATTACAATATGCCACCACTAGATAGGAATTACCATACTCCATCACTAGATAGGAATTACCATACGCCATCACTAAATAGGAACTACCATATGCCATCACCAGACAGGAATGACCATAAGCCATCACTAGATAAGAATTACCATATGCCATCACCAGATAGGAATTACCATATGCCATCACTAGATATGAATTACCATATGCCATCACTAGATAGGAATTACCATACACCATCACCAGAGAGGAATGACCATACGCCATCACCAGAGAGGAATGACCATATGCCATCACCAGACAGGAATTACAATATGCCACCACTAGATAGGAATTACCATACTCCATCACTAGATAGGAATTACCATACGCCATCACTAAATAGGAATTACCATACGCCATTATCAGATAGGAATTACCATACGCCATCACCAGATAGGAATTACCATATGCCATCACTAGATAGGAATTACCATACGCCATCACCAGATAGAAATTACCATACGCCATCACTAGATAGGAATTACCATATGCCATCACCCGATAGGAATAACCATACGCCATCACTAGATAGGAATTACCATATGCCATCACCAGATAGGAATTACCATATGCCATCACTAGATAGGAATTACCATATGCCATCACTAGATAGGAATTACCATATGCCATCACCAGATAGGAATTACCATACTCCATCACTAGATAGGAATTACCATACACCATCACTAAATAGGAATTACCATACGCCATTACCAGATAGGAATTACCATACGCCATCACCAGATAGGAATTACCATACGCCATCACCAGATAGGAATTACCATATGCCATCACCAGATAGGAATTACCATACGCCATCACTAGATAAGAATTACCATACGCCATTACTAGATAGGAATTACCATACGCCATCACCAGACAGGAATGACCATACGCCATCACTAGATAGGAATTACCATACGCCATCACCAGATAGGAATTACCATATGCCATCACTAGATAGGAATTACCATACGCCATCACTAGATAGGAATTACCATATGCCATCACTAGATAGGAATTACCATACGCCATCACCAGAGAGGAATGACCATACGCCATCACCAGAGAGGAATGACCATACGCCATCACCAGACAGGAATTACAATATGCCACCACTAGATAGGAATTACCATACTCCATCACTAGATAGGAATTACCATACGCCATCACTAAATAGGAACTACCATATGCCATCACCAGACAGGAATGACCATAAGCCATCACTAGATAAGAATTACCATATGCCATCACCAGATAGGAATTACCATATGCCATCACTAGATAGGAATTACCATATGCCATCACTAGATAGGAATTACCATATGCCATCACTAGATAGGAATTACCATACACCATCACCAGAGAGGAATGACCATACGCCATTACCAGAGAGGAATGACCATACGCCATCACCAGACAGGAATTACAATATGCCACCACTAGATAGGAATTACCATACTCCATCACTAGATAGGAATTACCATACGCCATCACTAAATAGGAATTACCATACGCCATTACCAGATAGGAATTACCATACGCCATCACCAGATAGGAATTACCATACGCCATCACTAGATAGGAATTACCATACGCCATCAACAGATAGAAATTACCATACGCCATCACTAGATAGGAATTACCATATGCCATCACCAGATAGGAATTACCATACACCATCACTAGATAGGAATTACCATACGCCATCACCAGATAGGAATTACCATATGCCATCACTAGAAAGGAATTACCATATGCCATCACTAGATAGGAATTACCATATGCCATCACCAGATAGGAATTACCATACTCCATCACTAGATAGGAATTACCATACGCCATCACTAAATAGGAATTACCATACGCCATTACCAGATAGGAATTACCATACACCATCACCAGATAGGAATTACCATACGCCATCACTAGATAGGAATTACCATACGCCATCACCAGATAGAAATTACCATACGCCATCACTAGATAGGAATTACCATACGCCATCACCAGATAGGAATTACCATACGCCATCACTAGATAGGAATTACCATATGCCATCACTAGATAGGAATTACCATACACCATCACCAGAGAGGAATTACCATACGCCATCACCAGATAGGAATTACCATGCGCCATCACTAGATAGGAATTACCATACGCCATCACCAGATAGGAATTACCATACGCCATTACTAGATAGGAATTACCATACGCCATCACTAGATAGGAATTACCATACGTCATCACCAGATAGGAATTACCATATGCCATCACTAGATAGGAATTACCATACGCCATCACCAGATAGGAATTACCATATGCCATCACTAGATAGGAATTACCATATGCCATCACTAGATAGGAATTACCATACGCCATCACCAGATAGGAATTACCATACACCATCACTAGATAGGAATTATCATACACCATCACCAGATAGGAATTACCATACGCCATCACTAGATAGGAATTACCATACGCCATCACCAGTTAGGAATTACCATACGCCATCACTAGATAGGCATTACCATACGCCATCACTAGATAGGAATTACCATACGCCATCACTAGATAGGAATTACCATATGCCATCACTAGATAGGAATTACCATACGCCATCACCAGAGAGGAATTACCATGTGCCATCACCAGATAGGAATTACCATATGCCATCACCAGATAGGAATTACCATACGCCATCACCAGATAGGAATTACCATACGCCATCACTAGATAGGAATTACCATACGCCATCACCAGATAGGAATTACCATATGCCATCACTAGATAGGAATTACCATACGCCATCACTAGATAGGAATTACCATACGCCATCACCAGATAGGAATTACCATACGCCATCACCAGATAGGAATTACCATACGCCATCACTAGATATGAATTACCATACGCCATCACTAGATAGGAATTACCATACGCCATCACTAGATAGGAATTACCATACGCCATCACCAGATAGGAATTACCGTACGCCATCCCCAGAGAAGAATGACCATACACCATCACCAGATAGGAATTACCATCATTATTCTCCCTAACTTCCTTTCCTTGATTTCCCATCATTTCGCTTTCTACGTTCTCCTGGTGTACATAAAAATTGTCCTGTTTAAGTAAGGGCTTAAACTTATTTCCCCACACTTTAAAAATGCCTTCTTTTAGGTTTTTAGCCAAAGTATCTGGATAGCCCCGTTCCATAAATAGGGCACTAATTTAATTTTAATTTAACTCTGTCTCGATGTCCTCCTTGTTTGAGGTCATATGTGCTGCTCTCACCATTTGGCCCTTAACTATATTTCTTTTTTGGTTGAACGGATGGTCACTTTCAAAATATAAATAGGAGTTGGAAAAACATTCTTTCCTATAAACCTTAGATGTAAATATTTGATTTATATAATCTTTACATATAGTCACATCCAGGTAATGTACTTTAGTTTAAAAAATTTCATGAGTAAAAGATAAAAACTCAGTGGTGTCATTAATATAGTGCATGAATTGCTTTATGCTGTCCAATGGACCTTTCCAAATGATAAAAATATCATCTAAAAACCTATAATAGGTCCTAATAAACCTCTGCTACTCTGATCCAAAAGCAAAATGTTTTTCCCAGTACAGTAACACTATATTTCCAAAAATGGGTGCACATACTGCACCCATAGCAACATCATCAAGCTGATGGTACAATTCTCCTTGGAAGTAAACATAATTTCTTTTCAGTACTAACTCCATATTTTCCAGAACCATCCTAAAGTCATTGTGACTTGAAGAACTAAATTCCAACAACATCTTCTCAAACCATTGAAGGCCAATATCACGCAGAATGACTGAAAAACGATCCTTGACATAGATAGTAATAAAGTAAAAATTGGCGTTAAATTCAGCTGTACTCATCTTCTTCAAAAAAAAATCCCAAGAGGCTACTAAAATATGGGGATATAACTCATGGTATACCTTCAACTTTTTGTCTACATAAATCACCAGGGGTTGTGTCTTTGAGCCACTTGAACTTACTATGGGCCTTAATGGGGGATTCCTTGGGTTCTTATGAGCCTTAGGGATTCCAACAACCCCTGGTATAAACATTTTTGTTTGCTTTTAAATAATCAAACAATTCTTTTGAAATAGCACCCTTCATCAAGTTGCCCTCTAATATGATATCAGTCTTATTGTAGGCTATGTTGACTTCGGTCTGTGACACTTGACTATATCTTCCTTCGATGTTTAACAATTCTAACATCTTAGCTGCATATTCCTAGTGAGTCATAATTACAACCCCTCCCCCTCTTGTCAGGTTTCATAATATGCACATCTTGGTTATTACTAATAGCCATCAAAATACTTTCTTCATCCTTTGTGAGAATGTTTTTATACCTCTTTTTATTGTGAAAATGTGACCTCACGTCATTACATACCAAGGTCTCAAAATTGCTAAAGTCAGACTGTGGGGGGTTTTAAAATGCTTTTCATTTTTGGGAGATTTCTAACACCTCCACATGTGAAACCATCAAACAAAACCTCCAAATTTAATTTCCTTGTAAATAATTTTACATCTAAAATATTTTTGGCTAGATTACCTCTCTTAGCGGGTATAAATTTAAACCCCTTTTAAATAAACTAAAATGTTTTTCACTCAGTTCCATATCAGAATAATTGTATATGTTGAAATTTCTCATGGAATTGATGGGATCACATTTTTGTATAACATTATTTTCTTGATCCAAACTTTCTTCATTTTTAAAATGTAAATTTATCTCCTGTTTCAATAACCCCTCATGGGTTGTTGGTAAGTTGGTTGTATTCTCTGCCCCCTGTTTGCAACTTTGGCATAACTTGGTCGGACAGGGAGGTTCCGTATCCTTTCGGACCTCTTCACTGTATCGTTGTCTAAAGGGGTGTTTGAATCATTGTTATGTTGTTCTTGTGCATCTTCATAACTACCCATTTCATCCTGATAACCCATCTTTCTAGCTTGCTGTTTTATCGTATAAGCTGTCCCCTCTCTATAGTCCTTAATGTCCCTCTCTAATTTCCCCAGCTTTCTTTTCCAGTTTTTATTGTCCATCTTCTCAACATCTTTAAATATAAGTGCATATTTTCTTTTTTGTTCATCTAATGTGTGCAATAAATCATTCTGAATCTTTACATTCAAAAATTAATATAATTTCTTAACTTTTCCATAACCTTCTCATTATTCTTAATAATCACTCTCATGAGAGCTAAACCACAGTCATTAAGTACATCTACAACATCTTTAAAAAAAAATACATCCCCTCAACAACATTATTGGGGAATTTATTTAATCTAAGTTCCTTCGGGACATGATTTTGCTTAATACACTCATTTAAGAAACAATTGTCAGATAACAATGTTCTGAATTTCACAAGTTTATCTTTTAACTTATGGCACATACCAGCATATGTATCGTGCCCTTCCTCCGAAGGTTGGACAGGCTAAGGAACAAGGGGCCGGTGAAGTACAATTACACTGGATGGAGAGGGGGATACAGGGGGAACAGATGGTAGCAATGATAGAAGCCCGAACTTCAGAGGTCATTAGTAGGGATTGTTTCAAACACAGTTTTAGAGGTTACAATATTTTTAATTACAGTTCTATGGAGGTCAAAGAACTTAATTTTAATCTCTTCTCCAAGGGTTTTAAGTTCATCCAGAGGAGGAAGGCGGAGATTAGTAAGGTGGTGGTTCATAGGTTCATAGGTTCATAGGTTGGTACTAGGCTATCAGCCCTAGGGCCTATACAAGCCTAGCCATAACAATTCCCTGGCTATTTCTTCCCACATTATTTACTTTCCTGGACCCCTGTCTAGCAGGGTGACTGACGTGATCCCTGGGGTGAATTTCCTTTCTCCCATCCAATCGTCAAGGTTCCTCTTGAAGAGGTCCAAAGAGGCACTCTGCTTGACATGTATAGGCAATCTATTCCAGAGTCTGGGGAGTCTCTGGGTCAGGAACCTATCCCTCCAGCATGTTTTGTTTATTGTGATGACAAGGTTTAGATCCCTGGAGCGTGTAGCTCTGAGGGATTGGGATTTCTTTAAGTGTAGCATGTCCAACAGCTCTGGGTTTGACATGGCCTTGTATGTTAAGCAGAGATCACCTCTGAGTAGACGATATGCGACAGAGTATAGCTGGAGTTTTTTAAGGTGGTCAGCATAGGGCATCTGCTTTAGGCCTGTGATTCTTTTAGTGAGGTATTTCTGAGGCCTTTCCAGTTGTTGCAGATGTCTTGAGAGGTACATACCAAATGGGGCGTTGTATTCTATAATGGGTCTAATGAGGGATGAGTACAGTGGGACAATGACCTCCTTTTTTCTGGATGAAAAGCCCTTCGTGATGAGGTGTGCCACATAGAAGGATTTCCTGACTGTTGTGGCAATGTGGTTATCGAAGGTGAGACCACTGTCCACCTGTGTCCCTAAGTCTCTTATCACACTTTCTGTGTTTAGTGTACTGCCACCTATATGGTAATTCATGGATACATGTTTTTCCCAAAGGGATAACAATACATTTCTTGGCATTGAGCTTGAGCCCATGGCTCTGGCACCAAGCATCTGTTTCTGTAAGGCCCTTTTGTAGAGTATCCACATCATTTGGGATTCAATAATGGCTCCCAGTTTGCAGTCATCTGCAAACTTTGTTAGCCAGAGTCCCTTAGTGTTGACCTGTACTTCAGAGAAGTAGATGCCAAACAAGAGTGGCCCCAGGACTGAACCCTGAGGTACTCCACTTGTCACTTGTCTGGAGCTGGATTTGGAGTCTGCTACTTTTACAGTGTGGGTTCTATCAGTAAGCCATTTAGCAACCCATTGGGTGACATAGGGATTAATGCCCAATTTAGTAAGTTTATCTATGATTCCAGAGTGGGGGATGGTGTCAAAGGCCTTGGCAAGGTCTAGATAGGCTGTGTGGACCACCTTACCCTTGTCCATGGCTCTGGAGACTGATTCAAAGAAGTCAATCAGGTTCAGGAGACAAGATCGGCCCTTCACAAACCCAAACTGGGTGGGGTCCAGTGTTTGAAAGTTGCCAATGTCTTTGTTTATAAGTTCCATGATAATACGCTCCATGGCCTTTCAGATAAGGCTTGTCAGACTGATGGGACAGTAGTTTCCGGGATCCAAGGTGGATCCCCCCTTGTGGATTGGGATAACTGTAGCTCTGCGCCACTCAGTGGGCATGAAACCTGAGGTGAGGCTATGATTAAACATGACTCTTAGGTGAGGTGCCAGTTCATATTGTAGTTCATGTAGTACACAGCCTGGGATGTCATCTGGTCTCATGGATGCTGTATTCTTGGCTTTAGAGAGTGTGTTTTGTACCTGTGTGGCCGTTATTGGTGGTTGACCTTGCCATGGCCTCAAGCTCAATGCTAAAAAGTGCATTGTCATCCCTTTTGGTAAAATCTCTGCACCCATGAACTACCACATAGGTGGTAGTCTACTTAACATTGACAGTGTGTTAAGAAACCTTGGGACACAGGTGGACAGTAGTCTCTCATTTGATAATCATATCGCCACAGTAGTCAGGAAATCCTTCTACGTGGCACACCTCATCACAAAATGTTTCTCATCCAGGAAAAAAGAGGTCATTGTTCCCCTCTACTTGTCACTCATTAAACCCATTATAGAGTACAATGCCCCTTTTGGTATGTACCTCACAAGACATTTACAACAACTGGAAAGGCCGGAGAAATACCTCACAAAGAGGATTACTGGCCTCAAACAGATGCCCTATGCAGACCATCTCAAAAAACTGCAGCTTTACTCCGCCGCACATCGCCTACTCAGAGGTGATCTCTGCCTAACATACAAAGCTATGTCAAACCCAGAGCTGTTGGATGTGCTCCACTTAAAGAAATCCCAATCCCTCTGAGCTGCACACTCTAGGGACCTAAACCTTGTCACCACAATAAACAGAACATGCTAGAGGGGTAGATTCCTGACCCAGAGACTTCCCATACTCTGGAACAAACTGCCTAGCTATATCAAACAAAGCTCCTCATTAGCACTCTTCAAGAGAAATCTTGATGATTGGATGGGAGATAGGAAATTCACCCCGTGGATCACTTCTGTGGATCTGCTTGACAGGGACAGAGGAAAATAATTTTCTTGGGTGGCAAAAGCCAGGGTACCGTTTAGCTAGGCTTATATAGGCCCTAGGGCCAATAGCCTAGTACCTACCTATGAACCTTAAGCTGTTTATAATCTGTGGCTCTGTAGCTCAGGGGTTAGAGCACTGGTCTAGTAAACCAGGGGTCATGAGTTCAAATCTCATCAGAGCCTGTTTCCTTTCTTGGACGGTGCAGCAGTAGCATTGTTGCCTCACAGCAAGAGATTCTCTGGTTCAATTCTCGGCTGGGGTGCCTTCTGTGTGGAGTCTGCATGTCCTCCCTGTGTTCATGTGGGTTTCCTCCGGGTGGTCTGGTTTCCTCCCATGTTAGAAAGACATACGTCTGGAGCATTTATCCCTGGGCCTCCGCTGAAAATTGGCTTTGTTCCAAGTCGTACTTTCACAGTTAATAAATGTTAACTAAATAAATAAATAAATTAGGAAAAATAATTTGGAGCTTTTGTTCAAGGACAACGAGAATGAGCAGTGTAAAGACAAAATTTAAGTAGAAAAAGTCATCTAACCCCCCTTGCATCCCCAGCTTGAGAATTTTGAGAATTTGCTTGTTCAAGAACTAAGGAAGGTGATAATGGAGAACAGGTTGACCCTTCAAGAAAGGAAGTTGGAGGAAATTAGGGGAACCAGGGTCTGAAGGTGATGCCCCTGACAAGGGAGGAGTCACTCTAACATATGAGTCCAAGATGATGGGGATTCTGAATGGTGGTAATAAATACAGCAGGGTCTCTTTAAATGAAATAAATATAGCTTACAAGAAGATCTCTTTGACCCTCAATGATTTATTGTTGGAAGGGTTAATTGATTTAAACCTCTTTAAAATTTTGCACAATGACAGACCAAAGACCCCCACCATATTTGGCATACTGATAGTGCACAAGAGTGCAGTAGACCCCCCCAAGGCCTATTGTATCTGCTGAGGGGTCTGTGAGGGTTTCATTGGCTTAGTTTTTTTATGTCAAACTTAAAACCCTCTCTATCGGATGTATGGATACTCTGAAGGACTCATGGCATCTGCTTAAACAAATTAAACCCAATTTGTATAAAAAATATGTTTTTCATTACAATAGATATTGTAGATCTTTTTTCTTCCATTCCACATGAGCAAGGCTTGATATAGTTGGAAGAAGCTATGGTAGAACTAGGGGGTTTATCCAGCAATGATTTTTGGATAGTATGTTTAACATTAATTGATCTCATTTTGAAGAACTTCATTCATTTTGAGGGAGAATTTTTCCAGCAAACCAAAGGAGTGGCAATGGGCACACAGTGTGCTCCTACGTATGCCAATATTACTTTGTCTATCTGGGAAAGAAAATACATTTTAACTCAGAATATGTGGGATACAGGAATTCCTATCAGCATTATCTTGTTGACATCTGTCTTCTCTATATTGATACTGAGGAAAAGTTTATTGCTTTTTATAATTACATTTCCAGCACCACCAGTTTTTTTATGGTTTGCTTATAACATAAAATACAATAGCATGAACTATTTAGATCTTACTATTCATAAATACCAGGGAAGGTTCAAATCCACTGTGTTTAGGAAAGAGACCTACTCTAATTCTTACTTGTTTTTACCAGTGCCCATCCTTACAGCCAGAAAAAAGATTTAGTTAAAGGACAATTTGTGAGGGGTAATAGGATGTCCTCTGAGGATGAGGACTTCCTAATCGAGTGCTGTTTTTTAGAAAGAATGTTCCTCCAAAGGGGTATATCCACTTCAACTTTTGAGGGAGGTTCAGGATGAGGTTACTAAAGGTAGATTGAATAGGTTTTCCCCTTTATTAGGTAAATATGATGTGACCACTGTGAGTTCCTCTCAGACCAGTATGAGTAATGTTACCTACGAACATGCATTTGTGACTAATTACAGTGGTGATGCTGGGGTTGTCAGGAATATTATGGAAAAAGAATGGGTCAGATTTGCCTCTATATCTGATCTTAATATATTCGAGAAGCCTTTTAAATGTATTTTTAGAAAATGTTCAAATATTAAGAATTTAATGGAAAAGAAGAGTGGAGCCATTCATTTGTATGGTCGAGGCAGGAAAGGGTACCTACAAATGTGGCCATTGTTCCCAGTGCCCCTATGTGCTTAATGGGTGAAAATGTACAAGTGGTTGCAAGGAATAGAATTCTTACATGTAAGGGATATGCCACCTGTGATTCCAGTGTGGTAATTTATATAGTATTATGTAAGGTCTGTAATGGGTTTTACATGGGTAAAACCAAAAGGAAGTTTCATAAAAGGATATACGAACATGTATATGAGATTAAAACAATAACCCTAATAACTCCCTATATAAACATAGTATGGTATGTAATAATGCTTCTTTTGTATTCTTTGTATTGGAGGTGGTATCTATGGATAAAAGAGGGGGGCCATGGAAGCTCAATACTGAATACGGGGAATTAGATTGGCAGATTGTGCTTGAGGCCAATACATTTTCAGGTATGAATAAAACCCTGTCACTAGCTCCTGTTTTCAAGCTTAGGACTGCTAGCCTTTGACACTTAATATTTATTTTGTCCACTAGATAGAGCTTCAGAACCTAATAATACAGCGTGTTGAATTAAATATATTTCAATACATATATTTTTATACATACAATTTTATGGATTATATATATTTTATTTAAATGTTTTTGAATGGAAAATTTTATATATATTTTTTTTATCCATTGTTTTTTATTCAAGCATTGACAATTGCATTTAGATACATGTTCAATGAATTGGAAGCACTGATTTTTCTAGGCTGACTAACTTGGAGTTTATTGTTTCATCTATTGCTTTTTTGATTGTTTTTTTTTTAATTACATAGGGTATTTAAATCAAGTATTTTATTAATGGTTTATATTTGATGAAGTCTTTTATAATACGAAAATGCGTTGGGACATAGAGCGTTTATATGTTTTTTACCTATACTCTAAGGACTTGTGTTTTGGATTAATAAATCGTGTTTTCAGAGTTTTGAGTGCTGGTCATCCTTCCTGGGTGCCATTTTTGTTGGTTTTAGTTGGTTTTAATTTCCGGCACCTTTCCTTCTTGGTTTTTGTGGTTTAATTCCAGGTGGAACACCTTACTTTGAGAAATAAAACACATCCTTAGATGTAGTACTGACATGGCAATGTAAGTAGGAAGTGATTCTTCGAAAGAGTAAGCTGGGTTTTTTACCCATGATGCATTGCTGTTTATGTAACTCATCCTCCAACAACTACCATGACATCATCGTGTGGGTGAGGCTGGAGAAAAAACTGGAGTATAAATAGTGAAATTAAAATATAACAAACAACACAACACAATTGTCACAAAAGAAGATACTGCCAGCCCAGCTAGCTGGAATTTTGTAAATAATTATATGCAATTTGTGAATATCAACATGATTCATATGCTTGTGTTACAAATGTATTATAACAGTATGTCATATAAGATGGTTTGTACAGATATGTGCACTGAAGAGATATTTTGTACAGTACCGAACTTAGAGGTGTGACCACAGTGTACCCTGCTGGATTAGAACAGAAATGTATATACATTATTGTAACTGTTTAGATGTATATATTTTAACAATGGAAACTGGAACACAGGAAATTCATTTCAGAAAAATTGCTGAAAATTTAAATTACTTTATGACAACCAGAGACAGGATATTTATATTAGGGAGATCCCTGTGTTATCTTGAAAGATAAATCATTACTAGACTTCAGATGTGAAATTGTTTTTTTTTATGACTTCCAGGATCTGTCTTAGATCTAAGAAGAGTCCTTGTTTATGCATTTTCACAGGTAGATGCTAAATTATACCAGCTGGCATCAATGGTTGTTTTGAGCCTGGGAACTTAAGGTAGATGACAAGAAATTATGTCATTCTGCAAGTATCCCAGCAGGAATATTTGGGATATCAATTTGGGAAGTCTCTGAGAGAGAGAGATAGCATTCTGTATTTTGTCTTTGACTAGACAAAAAACATCCACTCACCACATCTGCTTTGTTGCTCTGTAAGTAAGTTAAATAGGGTACAGTCAGGAATATAGTGAAGTATAGTTTAGATGCTTTCATTATTTATTTGAGATGGTCCTGTAATGTTGTTTTAAATATTAACTGTGATTTTGAACTCTGATATAACTGTGATTATATACTGAGTATTTTCTTGTTCTTTTATTATCTATAATTAAATATATTTAAACCTTTTATTGTGGCTGATGTTTGTGAGACATATTTAAATTTTGAGAGTACTTGCATATTTATTTGGTGACACTGTGTAGGCCACGCCTAATAGCCTTGCTCTTGTTCAGACTACAATTTGAATTAATAGTAACAGTACGCAGTAAGAGGGGACACCCTTTGTTAAGGGCCTTAAAGTAGTTAATAAGGAGTTGGCAGGTGGCAGTGATAACTACCTTATAGTCAGGGCAGAAGGGGGCATAGCTAGTAAACCTGTGCCAGCCTTTCCCAGGTGTGTGTGTGTGTGTGTGTGTGTGTGTGTGCGTGTGTGTGCGTGTGTGTGTTTGTGCATAAATCAAACCTCAAGGAGTGTGTGTATCAGCTACTTGTGCAGGGACTCGAAGCACTGGTTGGACAAAGAGGGTGCTGGAGGTCTTGGCTTGATCACTGAGCTGAGAACTGAACTGTATAGCTGTGTCAGTGGGGAGTCTTATTGGGGATCTGAAGAAAGAGGAAGAAACCAGCCCTGGACTGACTGTGGTCTCTGTGTGCTCTTAAGAGAAATTGCACTTTACTGTGTGTGTTCTTATCATCCTCCCAATGTACATCCCCTACTGTTGCCAGTGGGGAGGATTGACTTGGAACATTAACATAAGGAATATAACTAGAAATTACATTAATTGCACTTTACTGTGTGTGTTCTTGTCATCCTCCCAGTGTACATCCCCTACTGTTGCCAGTGGGGAGGACTGACTTGGAACATTAACATAAGGAATATAACTAAAAATTACATTAATTGCACTTTACTGTGTGTGTTCTTGTCATCCTCCCAATGTACATCCCCTACTGTTGCCAGTGGGGAGGATTGACTTGGAACATTAACATAAGGAATATAACCAGAAATTACATTAATTGCACTTTACTGTGTGTGTTCTTGTCATCCTCCCAGTGTACATCCCCTACTGTTGCCAGTGGGGAGGATTGACTTGGAACATTAACATAAGGAATATAACTAGAAATTACATTAATTGCAAAACAAAGATTCTTGAGGACATAAAACATAAGCTTTAAATAAAAGCACACTCTACAAGGACCTGGGCTGGTCTGAGAAAGGTAAGGACCTTCTTTGGTCTTGCACCATTGTTTTTTTTGGACTGAAGTGTACTTCTCAATCTTTTCATCAGACTCTCTGTTCTGCTGCCAGAAAACACGTGCCTCTTCACTCTTCATCTCTGTCTCTAGTCTTGCCACTACCTTCTGTTGTACCCCTCAGCCACCCTTCCTTAGCTTACAGTATTGCCACTACCTTTTGTTGTACCCCTCAGCCACCCTTCCTTAGCTTACAGTATTGCCACTACCTTCTGCTGTACCCCTCAGCCACCCTTCCTTAACTTACAGTATTGCCCCTACCTTCTGTTGTACCCCTCAGCCACCCTTCCTTAGCTTACAGTATTGCCCCTACCTTCTTCTGTACCCCTCAGCCACCCTTCCTTAGCTTCCAATATTGCCCCTACCTTCTGTTGTACCCCTCAGCCACCCTTCCTTAGCTTACAGTATTGCCCCTACCTTCTGCTGTACCCCTCAGCCACCCTTCCTTAGCTTACAGTATTGCCCCTACCTTCTGCTGTACCCCTCAGCCACCCTTCCTTAGCTTACAGTATTGCCCCTACCTTCTGCTGTACCCCTCAGCCACCCTTCCTTAGCTTACAGTATTTCCCCTACCTTCTGCTGTACCCCTCAGCCACCCTTCCTTAGCTTACAGTATTGACCCTACCTTCTGTTGTACCCCTCAGCCACCCTTCCTTAGCTTACAGTATTGCCCCTACCTTCTGTTGTACCCCTCAGCCACCCTTCCTTAGCTTAGAGTATTGCCCCTACCTTCTGCTGTACCCCTCAGCCACCCTTCCTTAGCTTACAGTATTGCCCCTACGTTCTGTTGTACCCCTCAGCCACCCTTCCTTAGCTTACAGTATTGCCACTACCTTTTGTTGTACCCCTCAGCCACCCTTCCTTAGCTTACAGTATTGCCACTACCTTCTGTTGTACCCCTCAGCCACCCTTCCTTAGCTTACAGTATTGCCCCTACCTTCTGCTGTACCCCTCAGCCACCCTTCCTTAGCTTACAGTATTGCCCCTACCTTCTGCTGTACCCCTCAGCCACCCTTCCTTAGCTTACAGTATTGCCCCTACATTCTGTTGTACCCCTCAGCCACCCTTCCTTAGCTTACAGTATTGCCCCTACCTTCTGCTATACCCCTCAGCCACCCTTCCTTAGCTTACAGTATTGCCCCTACGTTCTGTTGTACCCCTCAGCCACCCTTCCTTAGCTTACAGTATTGCCACTACCTTTTGTTGTACCCCTCAGCCACCCTTCCTTAGCTTACAGTATTGCCCCTACCTTCTGCTGTACCCCTCAGCCACCCTTCCTTAGCTTACAGTATTGCCCCTACCTTCTGATCTACTCCTCAGCCACCCTTTCTTAGGTTACAGTCTTGCCCCCACCTTCTATTGTACCCCTCAGACACCCTTCCTTAGGTTACATTCTTGCCCCTACTTTCTGATCTACACCTCAGCCACCTTTCCTTGGTAACATTCTTTCTCCCACCTTCTACTGTTCCCTCAGCCACCCTTCCTTAGGTTATAATAATGCATTTCCACTTCTTCTCTGTATGAGGCTTGGTATCTTGGGCTTGTTCCCTTCATTTTCTGTATCCACCATTTGCTTTCTATCCCATATAATAAAACACAGCCAGCCTTTCCCCTTTTGCTCTGACTGTGAGCCATGAGAAGTTGTAAGTTACTTCCTCACACCCCCACCTCCCCAGCTAGGCACTTTTTGTTTTCTTTGGTTCTTTAGTGCTTACTCTGTCTAAACACTGATTGTTTTTTGTGTCATACCCGCTGCTTACTGATTATATTTGATATCCTTGGTGTGAGGTTATTCCTACTTCACTCTCCACCCTTCAGCCATTCCTACCTATCCATATCTCATTTCCTTTATAGTGATATGTCACTTCCCCAACTTACTCTATCCAATCAGGACACAATACGTCACTCATTCCCATCCTCCTAATTTGGCAATCCAATACCCTCACTTGGTCACTATACAATGATTTGGATGGAATACATTGGAACTATGTAGAGTACAAATGGCCAGGTTTATATTATCTTTGTTTTTGGATTTTTTTCTGATCTCCAGTACTATTTCTAAATTTATTTTGGATTTTAATATTGAACCCAGATATCTCTCGGACCACTCAAGAATCTTATTAAAACTAAACATTACCCACAATATTAAAAATAGTATCAACATAAATAAGTGGACACTGAACAATAATTTACTCTTAAATAAAGATATATGTATACAGTGCTCAGAAACTAGGAAAATCAACTAGATTTAACAGATATTCCTTATGATATACAATGGGCGGCATGCAAGGCGAGATTAAGAGGAATGTTTATCAGTAAATCTGCATACCTTAAAAAACATTACAATAAGAAAGAAGAGTTCTTAAAATCTAGAATTCATTCTCTTGAAAATCAGTTTAGACTGAATCAAGATTCTAGTTTTGAAAAGCAAATCTTAGATTGTCAAAAAGAACTAATTTTGTTACATCAAAATAACCTTTCTTTAGTAGATCAAAAACTGTTAGCTACGTATTCAGAATGGGCTCAAGTTCCTTCTAAAATCTTGGCTAGAATAATTAAAAATAATTTTGATAAGCCAAAAATTTCATCTTTATTGCACAAGAATAAACTATACAACACAGATAATGAGATTATTCATCTTTTTACAATACTTTATTCAGAATTATACTCAAAATCACCTAATTCTTTGGGTGATAATCATATAAAAAGCTTTCTGAGTTCTTTAAATTTTCCCAAGTTAAATGAAAAGCAACAAAGATTGCTTTCTGCTCCTCCAACTTATCAAGAGATTTCTGAATCAATTGATAGTCTTAAATCTGGTAAATCTCCTGGTCCAGATGGATTCACTCCGGAATTTTTTAAATCCTTTAAACCGGTAATCATTCCCTTTCTTTTTAAAGTATACAATTATATAAAAGTCAAGGACATTTCGGATATTCATTGGAATATATCTAAAACAATATTAATTTTGAAAAATAATAAAGAAAAAACAGACCCATCTAACTACAGACCTATTTCTTTAATAAATTTAGACATAAAGATTTTAGCTACTATTTTGGCCAAAAGATTGAAACAGGTTTTACCCTCAATTATTTCCCAAGACCAATCAGGATTTATGTCCCACAAACATGCATGGGATAATACACTGACTTTAGAATCTATTATACATCTTATAAAAAATGATCCTAACTCAATACATGCACTGATTCTTGATGCATCAAATGCTTTTGATAGAGTCTGTTGGAACTTTCTTTTTCAAACTATGTCATGCTTCAATTTTCCCTTATCCTTTATAAACTTCTTGAAAACTTTATACAAAGATATGTTTACCAGACTTTATATTAATGGTTATACATCTTTCCCTATAAAGATTACCAGAGGCATGAGGCAAGGTTGTCCAATATCCCCTTTTCTTTTTAAAATATATTTAGAACCGTTACTATTGTTTATTATTCAAAACACATTTCATAAAGTACCTATGAATCTAAATACAAAAATTCATTTTTCTGCCTTTGCTGATGACTTAGTATTATACTTTCAAACTCCAATATCTGACCTTAATAAAATAACAAATTCTATTGAACGTTTCTCTTATGTTTCGAATTATCTTGTTAATCCTTCAAAAACTCATATCTTTCCTTTAAATCGTATGGTCCATAAATCGTACTTGTTTTCTGATCAACAAATCCAGATTACTTTTGGTATGAAATATTTGTGAATTAACATGGAACACAATAATCATTCTTCTTTTCAAAACAACATAAATAAAGTTTGGAGCTCAATAGTATCTGACATAACTAGATGGGGACACTTAAATTTATCACTTTTATCAAAGGCTGCTATAATTAAAATGAACATTTTACCAAAATGTTTGTATCAATTCAATTCTTCTGATCAGATAATTCCTAGGTCTTTTTTCGAAAAAGTAAATAAAGAGTTAGCTAAATTTTTATGGTTTCCCAAATCGGTTAGAATTTCTTATTCTAGATTATCTACTTCTAAGGACAAAGGTGGTCTGGGATTACCAAATTTCTATCTTTACTATTTAATTGTTTCATCAAACAAGCTTTTAACCATATTTAATTTTAAAAACAGTAAAGGCTTTTATAATCCCTTATGGGTTAAGATTTGGTATAATTACATTATATCCAATAACATAAACCCAGAGGCTATTCCTTTTATTTCTTTAGATATGAGGATTACTAGTAAACTTTCTGTCTTTCTTAAACAAAAGATTAAAGCTTTTCAAGCTTTACTAAAATTATGCGATCTAGATAAGTATTCTCACCTCTTTCAACCACTTCATCTAAATCCTAATATAACGTTAGATAACACTCCATTTAACCTATCAAATTATCCTTTAATAAAAAACTTGAAAGTCTGGGATATCCTGAAGTATATTGATTTGTCCCTAATAGATTGGCGTAAAATTCTGAATGTCAATTGGAATTATTCTACAATACTTCGCCAATTAAGAGAAGTAATTATGGCTAAGTATGATCCCATAGAACCTATAGAACTTGAATTAAATAATCTAAATATGATAATTAGTTCACTATCGTCATCAGTTAAAATGTTATCAAAATCTTATAAACTTATAAAGAATCTAGTGCTGGATTAAAACTGTCTCATCAAATATCTGGTTAAATTATAATTCTCAAATAACTGAGAATCAAAAACTCTTGGCAATCAGATATACTAGGGAATTTACTCCATTTAAGAAACTGGGGTATACACAATTAATGATAAACAATGATGCTTATTATACACCATATAAATTAAATAAATGTAATCCAAATAAATCCCCTTCATGCACATGTTGTTCCTACCCCCAAGCTGACCTCTTACATATTCTTTGGTATTGTCATTTTTCCCATAAATTATGGACCTCTTTGAAAGTAAGACTTCAGAGAATGGGGTATCATAAATCTACGCTGTCCTGGGAAATTGCTATTCTTCATATACCAATTATTCATCTCTCAAAACAGGATACTCATGTGATTATTTTTATTTGCTCTTTAATAAAACTCTACATAACTCAAAATTGGCTTGATCGTACCAAACTAAACTGGGATACTTTCCAAAAAATGGCTTACTTATATATTGATGTTCAGAAAAACTTGGTTAAGAGTCCTAAAAAATGGCTTTAAAAAACTTAGTATTAAAGAAGGTTTTAAATATTATTAATAATTAATTGCTTTTAAATCTTTTCTGGTCTTGGTGTTTGATGTAATTTTTACATCCATAAGTGAAATATATCAATGCATAGAATTTTTTATTTCAAGTTATCATTTATTTTCTGGTTACCTATTGTATATAATGTATATATTCTGTGATGTTATTATTATCTCTCTTTCTTTCCTAAATACATATAAGAGTTGCAATTTGTTTTAACAAAGTTGTTTATATGTATTCAACTCCTAATTGTATTGTGTATAAATCAATAAAAAGTTTTTTGAGAAAAAAAATATTATCTTTGTTACACTTATGTCTGCACTAATTTACACCCTACTCTCTCAATACCCTCCTTACTTCCCTTCCCACATATTCGCTGGTACATACACCGACCCACTTGCACCATCTCTCACCTTAACAACCTCCTTTAACTCTGCTTTTCATGCTCTTCCAACCCCCTACTATTACACTTTATTGCATTGTTCCTCTGTTTCTTACAACTTCTCCAACTACCATTTTATACATAGTAGTTTACATGCTTGCTCAACTAAACAACCTCGAACTCTTCAGCTTAGTTTACTTTGTAGTTCAGCCACCCTCTCAAACACAAATGCACACAAATGCACACACACACACACACACACACACACACACACACACACACACACACACACACACACACACACACACACACACACACATTTTCTTTTCCTAACCTAGCTGGCAGTCACCTGACCTCCTCTCTTAAACCTGCCCATCAACCATCAGTAAGGCTGACTGTCCCTCTGCACTCTTCCTTTCCACATTCTGTTTCATTCATCTCCATCATCTTACATACACACTATGTGTCTCACTCTAACCTCTCTTACAGAGAGGCTTCTTCAAAACACAAGCCATTCCCTTCTACATACAAACCTCTCCCTTCACTCTTAGCCTAGGTAACAAATAGGATTCTACTCATTTATGATATCCCTATTGCTGCCTAATATGCCCCAGCCACAAATACCCTCCTTCTCTCCCCATCTGCCCTCATATACTTTCATACTCTTTTCTCTCTTCATCGTTGGTGGCAGATAGTCTGAATTGGACTTCTCTGTCTTAACACTCTGCTTAGGAGGCAGATAGGCTGACCTTTACCCCACTATCTTAACACCCCAAGCCTAGATGGCAGGTAGACTGCTGGCAGGTAAGCTGCTCTAAAGGTACCCACACTCTCCCTCCTTCTCACTGCAGTCATTTTCCACACACAACTTAGAGAATAGTCCAACCTGTCTACGCTTTACAACCAGTAAGATCCTAACTACTCATCTTGGACTGTGGGGGATACAGACTATTCTACTTCCCTATCCCTTCTCCCCAGTCTCACCCTGTTTCCACCAGCCCTCACTCTGTTTCTCTTTATTACCATTATGTCTGCACCACTCCCCTTCTGGCCTTCACTGTTACAGTTCTTTGCTTTTAGACTACTCCATCTCTATCTCCAGCCTTTGTCTCTCCCGTTATCCATCACAGTTATAAGCCTTTCCATCTGGATTTGATCCTTGGTGGTTGGCAGCCACACCAGGGAAGTAATTGTCCTCCTTTACGCACTTCATTGCAAACATTCTGCTCCTCCATATTCAGTACAGTTTGTTACACCTGTACTAGCCCTTGTCCTTTCAAATACCTCGACCTTCCTCCATTCATAGGATCATGGAAGATTACAAGGATAATGGCCCCTCAGCCTTTGTGGTCCTGGCTATTCATGCCCCAATTTTCCCAAATATCAATGCTGGTGTACTAGAATAGCTTTGGTATATGTCTGTGCCATAGGGAATCTAGAAACTGCCCCATCCATAAGGGCCACAGAAGAAAATCCAAGGGTGAATTTGCAATTTTGCATCCATTGATCCACACTGTGCTGGAATAGACTTAGGGAAGAGCTCTGTTTCACATGAGTAGGGAGTCTTTCCAGAGAAGGGGTAATCTCTGAGACACATACTTGTCCCTCCAACATGGTTTGCTTCTGTCACAGACAAGGTTTAGATCCTTAGATCAGGTAATTCTAGTGCTGTTTGTTTTGTGAAAGTGTAGCACATCCATGATGGCTGGATCACAGAATGCCTTGATTGTCCCTCAGTAGTTTGTAGAAGACTAAATACAGGGACAGGGCTTTGACATGGTCCACATAGGACATATTATTTGCACCCTGTATTCTTTCAGTGAGGAACCTCTGTGACCCTTCCAGTTATTGCAAACACCTGGTCAGGTACATGCCAAAGAGTGCATTGTACTCAATTACTGGTCTTATGAAGGCTGAGTATAGTAGTACTAGACTATGATGTCCTTAGATCTGGATGCCATGCACTTACTTGTAAGTTGTGCCATGTAGAATGATTTTTCCTCACTGCCATGGACATGTGGTGATCAAAGTTCAGGTTACTGTTAACCTGAGTTCTCAAGTCCTTTACCAGTGGGTCTACTCTTAGAGGAGTGTTATCAATGTTCTAATTTTATGGGGTGGTCATCTTCTCAAAGTGTATAATTATGCATTTGCTTGCAGTGAGTTTTAGGCCATGATTCTGGCAATGGTTATATGTCTGTGTCAGACCATCCTGGAGGATATCTACATCTTTGGGGGATTCAGTGGTTGCACACAGCTTGCAGTCATTAGCAAACTTGGTCAGCCAAAGGTCCTTTATGTTTGCCTTGACTTCAGAGATGTATATTCTGAACAGGAGAGATCGCAGTACCAAGACCTGTGGGACACCACTACTAACAGGCCTTTTGGTGGAGGTGAATACCCCCACCCTAACGTCATGTGCCCTATCTGTGAGTGACTCCAGTGTATTCAAGTATGTGGGATAGTTATCTTGGGTCATAAATGGGGACCTATAGCTAGCAAGGATATGGCATTAGAGTTTACCTAAGGTTAGTTGTTCATTTTGTTTGACCAATGTTGAGATATGTTTACTTTTTATGTAGATTGACACACCTCCACCACTTGCCCCTTCTTGTGTGGTAGCTGGTCTAAATGTTTGGCAGGTATTCTGGCCTTGTACTGCCAGGGTGCCTTCTGTGGTTTTAAACCATCCATGCCTCAGGAACTACACAGATGTCAACACTCTCTAGGATCCAGAGTGCTTCCAGGGAGTGGAGCTTCTTGTTGAGATGCCTAGCACTGAACAGTAACATCTTTGGTTCATCTTGCATATAATTTGCTATGTTGAGATGTTTATCAGATTGGCATTGCCTAAAAAGGCACTATAGGGACAGATGTTTTGGCCAATATCCAAAAGCCTAGTGGGGACAGATGTAGACCATTCCTGGCAAACCAGTGTGGTCTGCTATTTCTGCAGAAGATATAAAATAAAAATCATTACCCTAAAAAGTATCTATAGAGAGCCTACAGAGAACATGCATATTGCCAGCATGTGAGAAACTGAGAACATATTATTATAGATTTACACAAGGCAGCCAAAAATAATGGGAAGAAATGACCAAAATTAGCAAAAGATTTTAAATATTGTTCTTATAAGTTTATATAGTTGAGAGAATAACTGGTTGGAATTAGTGAGCATTTTCTGAAGGATATGAAGTCTGAAATGCAATTGTCTGACATTATTTAGCACCCTCAATCCTCAGTGATGTGTCAAAAATGTACAAATTTTATGAGGGACAGACCAAAGATATGAGGCAAAAAACTGGACATTCTGTGAAACTCTGGACAGCTGAAAAATATGCTTTTCACAACCTGCTAAACAACATGGTGTCTGCACCATGAAAGGATATTCTCCCCATTTTCATATAAGAACATGCTTCTAACTGTACCATAAAAATAATATTTTACTACTGGATATTGTCCTCCCAAGATGAGAACTATTGGACCTCCCTTAGAATGACACCAGTAATTAAGCCAATTGTCGAAGTAAATCATCGTCTGTTTATATTGTCATCCTCTGAGAAAATAAAATGCTGCTGCTCATTGTCCGGCTCATACCTGCCTTGGACACATAATCTTAAAGCTCTATCATGGTTCTCTTCAAATATTCCAGGGAGGTAAGTCTCAGGCCATACTGGCACTTGTGTTTCAATGTCCTGAGCGCATGTGTTATTTAGTGGTTCCATTTTCCTGATGGACAACTGACTGTGATTCTCTCTCTGCTTAGGCTGGTGAGGGTGGCATCATTGTGCCTTACAACAGTCTCCAATGACCAATATATGGGCTTGCATGGTAGATTGCCTTAAGGGCTTAGAGGTTGAGACATTGTGAGATGTGGTTCTATGTGTCCTGGGGAGAGTTGTCTTTGAACAGTGTTGGGGAGGTTGCTGAGGGCAGAGTATGCGAGGCCTTTGATGTTTGGGTAGTGGTAGCATTCAACAACCTCAGTGTATGTGAGTTTATGTGTCTGATCAGTAGTAGGTGTAGTGTGTGTGTTACAAATATGACAGAAAATCAGAGGCATTCATAGGTTCATAGGTTCATAGGTAGGTACTAGGCTATCTGCCCAAAGGCATTTATAAGCCTAGCCAGAATGTGTTGTCTTTCGCCACCCCCTTAGATTAGTTTTCTGTGCCTCTGTACAGCAGAGCCATTGAAGTGATCCCTGGGGTAAATTTTCTGTTTCCCATCCACTCGTCAAGGTTTCTCTTGAAGAGGGTTAGCGAGGAGCTCTGCCTAATGCAGATTGGAATCTTGTTCCAGAGCATGGGAAAGTCTCTGGAAAAGGAATCCATCCCTCCAGCACATCCAATTTATTGTTGTGGTGAGGTTTAGATCCCTGGAACATGTGGCTCGAGGGGATAAGGTTTTCTTTAGGTGGAGTATGCCCATCAATTCTGGGTTGGACATGGCCTTGTATGTCAGGGAGAGATCACCTCTGAGTAGGCAGTATGCAACCGAGTACAGCTGGAGTTTCTTCAGTCAAGCTGCATAGAGCATCTACTTGAGGCCAGTGATCCTCTTGGTGTGGTACTTCTGTGATCTTTCCGGTTGTTGCAGGTGTCTTGCAAGGTACATCCCAAATGGGGCATTGTACTCTATGATGGGTCTGATGAGTGATGCATAGAGGGGCCCAATGACCTCTTTCGATCTGGATGCAAACCCTTTTGTGATTAGGTGGGCCACATAGAAGGATTTTATAACCACTTTGGCAATGTGATTATCAAAGGAGAGGTTACTATCTACTTGGGTCCCCAGATCCCTTATTACGTCTTCCGTATTTAGGGGACTACCACCTATGTGGTAGTTTGTGGGTACTTTGTTTTTTCCAAAGGGGATGACTATGCACTTTTTGGCATTTAGCTTGAGGCCATGGTTTTGACACCAGGTATCTGTCTCAGTGAGACCCTTTTGGAGGATGTCTGTGTCAGCCGGAGAGTCAGTTATAGCCCCTAGATTGCAGTCGTCTGCGAACTTGGTCAGCCATAGTCCTCCTATGCTTGCCTGTACCTCTGAAAAGTATATGCTGAACAGGAGGGGTCCTAGGACTGAACCCTGGGGAACACCACCTGTAACGGGTTTAGAGTCAGACCTAGCTCCCGCAACTCCTACCATGTGGGTTCTGTCCATGAACCAATTGGCAACCCATCTCATGACGTAAGGGTTTATGTTCAGGCTGGTGAGCTTGTCTATAATACCTGAGTGAGGAATGGTGTCGAAGGCCTTTGCAAGGTCTAGGTAGGCTGTGCAAACCACCTTTCCTTTGTCTTTAGCCTTGGTAACTGTCTCAAAGACGTCCACAAGGTTTAAGAGGCATGATCTGCCCTTAACAAAGCTGAACTGGGTAGGGTCCAGTTTCTGGAGTTTTCCAATGTCTCTGCTAATGAGATCCATGATGATGTGCTCCATAGCTTTGCAGACCAAGCTAGTCAGGCTTAAAGGGCGATAGTTCCCGGGATCTGTTGTGGCTCCACCTTTGTGGAGTGGAATAGCCATTGCTGTGCACCACTCTGTGGGCATGCAGCCTGTGAAGAGGCTGAGTTTAAACAGTGTGTTTAGGTGAGGGGTTAGTTCATCTTTGAGCTAGTGTAGGACACAGCCTGGGACACCGTCAGGTCCCATTGATGCTGTGTTTTTGGCTTTGGAGAGGGCTGTTTTAACTTGAGTGTCTGTGATTTCAGGGGTACTATATTCTTCTGGTATAGTTATGGGCCCTTTTGGGGATGAGAAGGGGGTGAAGTTTGCACTGAACCTGTCTGCCAGGATGTTGGCTATATCGGTCGGTTCAGTGTATTTTGTGCCATTCTGCACTAACTCCGAGCAGATCTGAGAATTGCCACTTAGATTCTTGACATAGCTAAATAATGCATTGTGGTTATCTTTGGAGTCCATGGCAATTTTTCTTTTGAAGCTAGCCTTTTATGATTTTATGAGGGAATGTAGTTTCTTACTGATACTGATCAGGGATGTCTTCCCTTCTTGGGATTTTACTCTTTTCTGTACTAGTTTCCTCCTTCTATTGTATAGCTTGTTGATGGCAGGGGTCCACCAAACTGGTTTCCTTTTCTTGGAGGAGTGAGTCTTGGTTTTGTTTGGGATAGCACAATCCATGCATTCTTGTAGGTGCCCGTAGAGTACATTAGTAAAGGATTTTGCAGCTTGGACAGCATTATCCTTTAGCATGGGGACTTTGAAACTTCCCATCTCGGTCTTAAGTATCGTGAAGTTTGCTTTTGAAAAGTTTTTCACGGTGGTTTCTTTGACCGGGGGTGGTGGCGGAATGTGGATATCTAGAGTGATTAGTTTATGGTCAGATCTAACTAGCGAGGGGTTGACCTGTGGTGTGGAACACCGGTCACCCATGTTGGTGATGACCAGGTTCCAATATGTTGTCACCTCTTGTGGGGGTTTTGAGCAGTTGATCCAGGGCATTTGAGTTTATAAATTCTAGGAAATGTTGGGCAAGGGAGTTTGTACTTGAGTAGTTCTCCCAGTTAATGTTTGGGTAATTGAAATCACCCAATATCACGGTGTTTGGCAGGACCTTTATGCTTCCCAGTGTATCCAGGAATGCAGAGTGGGGGTCCTAGGACATGGTGGGTGATCTGTAGCAAGCTATAATTTGAATAGCAGTTTTACCCATTGTTAGTTGCACGTGGATGATCTCTGAAGCATCGTGCTGTGCCACTAACCTGGAGGTGTGGGTATTCTTGATGAGCATGGATACTCCCCCGCCTTTTGTATTTCGGTCCGGGTTTTGTGGCCAGAATGTATGGTATGAGTTGTAGCCTGAAATTGCTGGGGTGCTCTCTGGAGCCTTCAACCGGGTTTCTGTTACTGCACATATATCGATTTTCTCCATACTGAGGAGTGCCTTGAGTGCATGTATTTTGAGGTTTAGACCTCTAGTGTTGAGTAGCATTACCCTCACTTTTTTGTTACTTGTGCTGTTTACGGTGGTGGGTTTGTCTTTTGAGCCTTCCTTGCCTAAAAACGGCACTATGGGGGTGGCAAGAGCCTTGGCCAGTATTCGAAAGCCTAAGGGTGACAGGTGCAAGCCGTCTCTAGCAAAGCAGCGCGGCTTGTCGAGCATGTCATCCCAGGCTGACAGACACTGGATCCCCTTTGAATGACACCAGAAGCTTAGCCAATTGTTGAAATTGATCATTTTTTCCTCTATACCATGGTATCATTCTTGGTGAGTGGAGGATGCTACTCAGGGTCAGGGTCATACCGGCATGGGCTACGTGATCAGAGAGCTCCTCCATGTCTCTTTTCATGTAGTCCAGGGAGGTACGGCTCAGGTCATTCACACCAACATGGACAATGACAGAGTCATATTTGTACTTGTTCTAGAGTGACCTGAGTGCTTGTGTTATGTGGCGGATCCTGGCACCTAACAGGCAGCCTACAGTAACCTTCTCCTTGTTCAGCCTAGTGAGTGGGATGTCAGTGTGCCTGACTATAGAGTCACCTATTACTAGTGTGTTGGGAATGTTATTTTGCCTTAAGGGCTGTGATTGTGTGGCACACTGGTTTTGTGAAGTATGTGTTTCATGGTTTGTGTTGGGGGGTGGAGGTTGCTTGGATGTTTGCTTTGGAGGTCTCTGTTGCTTCTGCAGATTTTTATTTAGAGCCTCCGAGTATGTTTTCGTGTATTTATGTGTGTTTATTGCTGGTGCTGGTTTCATAGGTCTGGGTGAGACTGGTGGTGTGATGCAAGTAATTTCCTTCTCCTCTTGACTGCCTGGTCCAGTCTTGGGTTGAGAGAGCTTAGCCTCCAGTTTGGCTGTATAATTGCATCTCTCGCATGTATTAGTGTTTGGTGGAAGGAGGAGAGGGTTGTCTGTGTACATGAGGCAATTGTAACATTGCCTCAAAATGCCCAGATTCACCAGTTGGACCAGAGAGTACACCTGAAACTGCCCTTTGGACATGCCTGGATAGGTACATTGAACTGTTTTACTGATTGGCTGGTGAGGTCGAATAGAGAGCCTTGTCCTTCTCTACAGTATAGGGGGGGGGTCTAGTGCTAAGGTTTATTAGTGCTTGCTATGAGTTTTGAGCAAGTGCCGGTATGAAAAGTGAATGGTTTGAGTGCTTAAGTTGAAAGTTTGTCTAGTTCCAAGGGAAAAATTGAACAGTAGACTTTGTGGCGCCGGGAATAGTTATACCCTAGCTAACCGGTGTTGCCCGGCACGCATTCAGTTACTTTTTTAGAGATAGTTGAGATGTATGCCGGAGAATTACATTTTTTGTTAAAGTGAAATAAGATGTCGCCCAAGAAGGATAGGCAATGGGCTCAAACTCTCCATTACTCTACATGCATGAGGTCATAGGCAAGTCCTCTACTGACTCTAGATAACTGCTCTACATCTCCATCTGTATGTGGAAGTAGGTACTGCTGTCAGTCCTGCTTTTCACTTGGTAGTGCCTGCAGTACCTTTTTCTACATACATGTTGAGTTTCCACCACACTAAGAATCTGTTTAATTTCAAAGGACTTAGTCATTGAATTAACCTTGTATACTGAAGAGTCTAGTGAATGTAGAATACTGAAATGGCCCATGGAGGCTCTGTCATTCACATCAGTTAAGCATGTTACACCACACCAAACTCTTTTTGAATCTGACCCTTCTCACCCTTCAAAAAATGCATGTCAGAACAAAAACTACTATGCCAGCAACTTCCGTCCATGATTTGGGGCTTTTATCCTTAATTATTTTATTTTTTTTCAGGGTGGTGTACTAACTGATTCTCGTGCTGAGATTATTATTTGTTATCACTGTCAGATGAGGTTTACAAAACAAGGTGGCTGTAACTATACTGGGTGGGAGTTATGGAGATGTTTATGTATTGATGTAGATTAGTCTCTCTTCACGTTTGCTCAATTAACAATCTAGTTTTGCAGGATGAACATGTATTTGTCAGAAATAAGATGGTATACTTGTGGTTGTTGCTTATGTAAAACAAACTTCCACAACTTTTGCCTCTATCTGGTTTTATAGAATACCCATGATTTTGCACGCAGTTTGTTCCGCTCTTCATACACTGCTTAGATTCTGGCAAATTATTGAGATTGCAGTTACTAAATAATGTCAGAGATTAAAGTTTCATACCACATATCAGTCAGAATGCAAAAAAAATGTTATTCTAGAACGTTTCTAAGTACATAAGAGACGTTTGTCTCTTATTCTGGACCTTTGTCCATTGTTATTTTTTGTCTCTGTCTCTGATTCTTGTGCTAAGAGGAGAGACGTATTGGACCATATACCAAACCATCAGAGTAGCAAAGTCGCATGGCATGTACCATTCCATCCTGCAAATAGTAAAATTCAACCCATTTACCAAAATTACATCATCTTGAGGGGCAGGATACACTAAATTCAATACCTTTGCATGTCAAAGGATTATATTCAATAGTGAACTGCTACACCCCAGGCAAAATAATGCAGTTCAGAAATGTTCTATGATAATGAGGCAGGAGCTAGTATTGTGCCAAGGAGCTGCCTGCCTGCAGTACCAGTTTTTTCATATATATGTAGCTGCTCTTAAGGTCATTCTGTACCACAGCTCCAGTTATAGGGTATAGATGTAAAGAGAGGTATGATGGCCATCACAGCCTCCTTGCCTGCTTTTACGGCATTCAGGAGGGACATGAGCCTGGGGCCACTACACCTCTAGTGAAATGCATCTTTTTTTAAAAATAAAGCGAAACAAGCCATGGTCTGGGCCCTAGGTGATAACTTAAACTATCCAGTACTGAGCATGCATGAGGTTGGAAGCAGCTCCCACCAACTTTGGCTAACTGCAATACACCTCCATCTGTTTGTGGAATTAGGTAGTGCAGGTGACCCCTACCAACTAGCTAACTGCTGTACAGCTCTATCTGTTTGTGATATTAGGTAGTGCAGGCAGTCAGGATTTCTTGCTAATGACTGCAGTATCTGCTTCCACATACAGATGAAGCTTCTGCCACACTGGGAAGCCCCTTCATTTCAATGAGTTTTGATTTTGACTTTGTCTTGTGCATTGCCAAGCCTCACCAACATACAACACTGAATTAGTATGAAGCAGAGAGCACAGGGTTTCACCATTCCCATTAGTTTTAATGAAGAGTGGCAGAGCCCTTTATTTTAATAATCGGGTGTGACATAACAAGTTTAAGCAGGCGTGTTATGCCATGCCAAACTGTTTTGGAATTTGGATAGGTTCATAGGCTAGTACTAGGCTAACTGCCCTTGTGGGCCATTTTAAGCCTAGCCAATTACCCCATGTTAGAATCAAACCCTGTACCTTGTGTCTTTAAGGTAAACACCTTAAACATTATGCCAACCTTCCACCCTGATAGAGTAATCATGTATAAGCTGTGTTTCATTATCCCCTTACCTGTGAAAATTCAAACATAACTTGGCTAGCTATTACTGCTGAGTGTGAACATCTTTTTGATACTCACGGTTGTCTTATTTATAACAAATAAAGGAATGCTATAGACTTCCTCATGTTTAAGGCACAAACCTTAGGCTGTGTGCCATAATCCATCCACCTCTAGATGGGATAATAACATTATTATTATTATTTCCACTTGAAAGGGGTACAACACAAGGCTTATCCAATTTCTCCTTAAAAATGACATACATGCTAGCATATTCATGTCAAGGGAATACAAGCTCTGGTGAAATCAAATTATTTGTAGATGACTGCCCCATTTGTATTACTACCTTAAGTACATCAGGATGCATGAGAGAAAGAGCATTAAGAATCTGCATGGTTGTTTAAATGTAAAGTGACTTCACAAAAACTAAATATTTTTCCTGTGTACAAAGTTAAGGAATTGGACCATGAGATGTATCCAGCATTTTTTACAGAGAAAGGGGTCAGTCAGATATAACAGAATACTTATATCTGGCAGATTTGCAAAATCATTTAAGTTACTCCTTATGAGAGCATGAATGACAGCTTTATTACAGTACACATTGGATTCACCACAAAGGCTATAGCCACAATATCTCACCACCTAAAGAATATACAGCATAGTTATGCAGCAGTTTGAGGTCAGAGCCTTGTGGAGATCAGAATTAGTTGTTCACCAAATATTCTGCTATAGTATGTTGCCTTTGTGCAGAAAACTTGTTTACATGTGTTTTGTGTTTTGTTTTTTTGTTACATCTGGTCCCCTCCATATAAATTAGACTCATGCCTTGCCTCTCAAGATATCTCCAGATGTGGATTATATGTAATTTGGTATAGATATATGTCTAAGGCATTTATCTGTGGTACTTAGATACTGCAGCATATATACTCACACACTCACACACAAACACACACATGCAGATGCACACACGCAGACACATGCACGCACATGCACCCACATGCATGCGCACAGACACATGCGCACATGCATGCAAGCGCACACACACACACACACACACACACACACACGCACACACGCACACACGCACACACGCACACACACGCACACACACACACACACACACACACACACACACACACACACATACTATTTATATCATAACTGCAGCTGCTGAAGACTGTTGTAGAAAGGATAAATAGTATAGCTTTACTTCTGAGACATGAATAATGTGAGTTAGAAAACATGCCTTAATTGAAATAACAGTGTTATATACTGAAAAGTATGGTCTTATTTCCAGTATGAATGTGCATTTTTATTACTTTGGCAGTTTTGAAAGTATGACTTAGGGTTTAGTGTACTGAATATATTTTTATAGGTCTATTCCATATGAAGAAATATACTTTGTTTTAGGCCTGTTCTTATTTTTTCCATTCATTGGGTACAGAATATTCAGTAATTCGGTAAGTAATATTAATGACCTTGCTAAGAAAGTTAAAAGAGAACCACACAGCCAGACTCAAAATAAAAAATGTTTATTTCATCACGGTTTGGTGTTTCTTACATTTTAACACAACCCTGGTACTATTTACAGGTTTTTAAATATTTTTAAACATAATTTCTGAGTCTGACCACATGGGTCTGGCATCTTGAAGTAATTCTGATTGTTTAGTCTGCCTCTAGGTATCCCACAGTGGAGTGCTTGTCTGTAAAGTTACATCATGGAGGCCTCTTTCTTTCTAAAGGTCCTGTCACTGCATTAATTTTACATGCATACACTGCTGTCTTTCAGTCAGTTAGTTTTAAGTAACATTTAATGCCGTTCAGTGACTACTTAAAACACAAACAGTACAAATGCCACAGAACAGACTTTTAAAGTGCTTTTTACTGCTGCTTCTTCTTACAATGGCTAAACTGCAGTTTTTTGTGAAGCCTGAATTGTACTAGTTTGACTCATCTCCCATCCCCCTTCACACCTAACTTCCCCAGCTGTCAAAGTGCTAAGGGTAATTTGAGCTGTTACCTGCTGTGATTGACAGCTCAAAGCAGGAGACATTACTCACATACTGTTTCCTTGTTCTAGCCTTCACTTTCTATATGGGAAGGGGAAGGACCAGGGAGCTGTGACATCTCAGCATGGGTGGGTTTTTAGGACAGTCATTGTGATGTCAGTTTAGGGAGGGAATTGACCAGAAAACTACCTGAATTCGGTGACCTTGATGACATCAGTGAATTGGAGACTTTTCCGGGGTAGGATAAAAGTTTTTTGAAAGTGACCCCATCACAGTACAGTAAGGTACTGTTCTAGTGGAGAGAAACAGTCAATTTAAAATGTTTTAAATGCTGTGTTGTTGTTGTTTATTCATAGCAGGGACAGTAAATAGGGAGAAAATAATAGAGAAGTTGAATAATAATAGAATCCCATTGTTGTCCTTCAAGGGAACATGCTTAAACACTCTACAGAAGTGCTTGAAAAACATAACGCTGATATTCTTTACTTTCTTTTCATTTGAAGGCTAAGGATTGATGAGAAAAAAATAAAAAAGAGAAGAGGTAAGCTCCATCTGCAAACTATTTCTCTGTATTAAATATAACTTTTACATTATTATAAGACAGCATCTTAAATAGATTTTTAAAATGTATCTTTTGAGCAGTGTCATTAAAAACAGCATTAAATGAAGGAGTGAAATGTAAGCAATGCTAGCAATACCAGGTCTGACTAATAGGCAGAGCTGCTGCACCCGATAGCTTGGGCCCGCAGTGAAAACCAAGCTATGCTCAGAACGGGTAAAGAAATTCATTGATAAAAAAAGTCCAGTACTTACATATTATCGCAACCAGCTTTCTAACATTGCGTAATTCCTAATGTTTTCATGAAAAGACTGCGTGTTTAAGTAAAACTGGGTATATAAACTCCTAATTACCTTGTTATCACTTTGCTTGTGCAACAGGACCAGGAGGAAGAAACAGAAACAGGAGTTTGTCAACCGACCGCGGAAGGAATAACATTTGTCATCCATCGTGTTGTTATAAAAGACAGACAGCAAAAAACCTTCTGCTGTACCAAACTGACCACAAAAACAAGGAAATTGTGATCCTTTATATGTTTGAAAGAGAATCTGGAAAGTTACGTTCCTTCTTACCCTTTCTGTTATACTTACTACTGTAAAAATTCCCGTTGTACTTTCCGAACACTTCGTGAACTGGCCGTTGAGCAGAAATATAACGTTTCCATTTTTCTCATAGGCAGACCCCACTCCACAGTTTTGCCAGCACTTTCTCAAGTGAAAAGCGCATACCTGCAGACAAATGAATGCCTGAAACATTTCAAACTGCTGATCATAGTTACTAATGGCCAAAAAGTTAACATTACAGAAATGCCATACATTTAAATATGACACGATACAAATACAAGTGTAAATCCCTGAATCTCACTGCCGACTTGTAAAAAGGCAGAATACATCCATAACACATCCTTGTGTATAAAGAGGCCAACAGCTGTTACCAGGTTGGTGCGTCATGTAATATTTTAATGTATGCCATTTCTGAAAGTAATATTAACTTTTTCCCATTAGTAAGGACTATGACCAGCAGTTTAAAGTGCTTCAGGCAGTTGTTTGTGAGCAGATATGCGATTCTCGCCACCGTGAAAATCTGGTTGCGATAAGTACCCAAACTTCTTGCTGTAAAAATAAGAAATAGCAGCAACAGTATCCAATGTCAAGAGAAAACTTTAATGAAAAAAACAAAGCTTCCGGGTCCACACCCTTCTTCAATACTAAAACACATTTACATCAACTGTTAAAATTTTAAATAGGAACACAAACCATCACATGATTCAAAATACACAAATCACTGAAAAATCCGCAGATGAGACCTATAGTGCCCGGAAAGGGCTGGATAACCGAGCCTATTTCGGTATACCTACAAAGGAAATTAAGCCGGGTTTTGCCTGATTGTCCTAATGTTCTGAAGGATACAACTGATTTTATCTTGAAATTATGACAATGGTATGATACTTTAGACACAGGAGCATTACAGTGCAATGATTATCTTTTTGTAACTTTGGCTATAACTTCACTTTTTATGGTAATTCCCAATGCGGATGGTATACAAGCAATTGAGGAATTTCTGATGCATAAGGGAACTATGCCTGCTAAAGAAATAGAAACGTTATGTTCTTTGTTAGAAATTGTTTTGACCAGGAATTTTTTTGTTTAATGATGAAGTTTATCTTCAGCTATCTGGGGTGGTAATGGGCACATCGGTGGCTAATACGTTGGTAAATTTAGTTCTGCATCAATGGGAGCACAAATATGTCTGCAGTCATTTCAATGTGTTAAATCAGAATATTTGTCTGTATCAACATTTTGTTGATGATTGTTTTGTTATACGGAAAGGAACTAGCTTAGAATTATGTGAATATGTGGAGTATTTAAATAGTACTACCACCTTTTTGAAGTTCAAGATGCAATATTCTGTTAGTAATGTCACAATCCTAGATTTAAATTTGGAAATTAAGGATGCTGTCATTGAAACCAGCATACATAAGAAAGAAATACATGCTGAAAGATATTTGAATAGATGCAGTACGCATGCGCCCCATGTATTTAGAGGGGCTATGTAGGTACAATTTAGAAGGGCAAGTAAACTTAATACTGATGATTCTTTTTTTCTTCGACAATTGGAAGAAATGAAAACTGAATTTATGTCAAGCGGATATGACTATACACAAGTGTTAGAATTAAGCAATAAGGTTATATCAGAAAGGGGAACGACTGCTAAACCAATTTTTAAGGTGGGAATTGAAGACCGTGGATCTACCAAAATCTGTAAACCTAATATGGAGAAAATGAGATATATTACGACATTTAATGTGAGGTCACACTTCGTAAAACAAATTATAGAGAAGAATTGGCTAATTTTAATGGCTTCTTCTGAAGTGAAGAATGTCTTAGGGGATAGGCCCTATTTTTGCTACAGAAATTTGAGGAATTTGAAGAGTAAACTATGCTATAAAGATTTTACTTCCAAGTTAATACCATCAATAGCCACAAAAATAGGTACATTTTGTTGTATGAGTTGCACATGTTGTTCTGATTTATTAGGTAAAGGAAGTGAAACTTTTGAACACCCCATTACCAAGGCAATATATGACTTTAAGCTGACAGCAAGTTGTACCACTGTCAATGTGGTCTATCTCGCCACCTGTGTGTCATGCCCTTCCTTCTACGTGGGTAAAACCACGAGAAAATTGAAGGAGCGCATTATAGAACGTAAGTCGGACATACGTAGGGGAAATGAGAACAATGCGTTATGTAAACACATATTGTGTACAGATAATTTGCATAAATTTAAATTTAGGGTAATAGACATAGTTTATAAATATATTAGGGGAGGTGATCTAAATAATGTGCTTGAAATCAAAGACTATGAATGGATTTTATGCCTGATGGCTGATCACCCACCTGGTTTAAGCAGTGCTATATCACTAAAACCTATTCTAGTTAAACTACAATAAAACAAACTTTAATCTTCAAGTTTAATGAATTTTTAAGTTTTTTAGTAAATATATTTTTAATGTTGTTCTATCACATGGTTGGCTGGCTGTAATCATGTGATGGTTTTGTGTTCCTATTTAAAGTTTTAGCAGTTGATGTAAATGTGTTTTAGTATTGAAGAAGGGTGTGGAGCCGAAAGCTTTGCTTTTTTCATTAAAGTTTTCTCTTGACGTTGGATACTGTTAAAGAAATTCATTCAGATATTGTGTTATGGAGTCTCATTAACTGTTACTAATGTAGTGGTACTTCCATTCAATTCACTACAAGTTACTGAACTGTGAAAACTACACCCACAAGGTCAATGTTGCTCAGTGACTCAGGGTGGATTTCAGAGTTTGGAATAGCAAAAGCAGGCTAGTGGGTGCTGTCCACTACACTACTAGTGGGTGCTGCCCACTGCACTACTAGTGGGTGCTGTCCACTACACTACTAGTGGGTGCTGTCCACTACACTATTAGTGGGTGCTGTCCACTACACTACTAGTGGGTGCTGCCCACTACACTACTAGTGGGTGCTGCCCACTGCACTACTAGTGGGTGCTGCCCAATGCACTACTAGTGGGTGCTGTCCACTACACTACTAGTGGGTGCTGTCCACTACACTACTAGTGGGTACTGCCCACTACACTACTAGTGGGTGCTGTCCACTACACTACTAGTGGGTGCTGTCCACTACACAACTAGTGGGTGCTGCCCACTACACTACTAGTGGGTGCTGTCCACTACACTACTAGTGGATGCTGCCCACTACACTACTAGTGGGTGCTGCCCACTGCACTACTAGTGGGTGCTGTCCACTGCACTACTAGTGGGTGCTGTCCACTAGACTACTAGTGGGTGCTGTCCACTACACTACTAGTGGGTGCTGTCCACTACACTACTAGTGGATGCTGCCCACTACACTACTAGTGGGTGCTGCCCACTGTACTACTAGTGGGTGCTGTCCACTGCACTACTAGTGGGTGCTATCCACTAGACTACTAGTGGGTGCTGTCCACTACACTACTAGTGGGTGCTGTCCACTACACTACTAGTGGGTGCTATCCACTACACTACTAGTGGGTGCTGCCCACTGCACTACTAGTGGGTGCTGTCCACTATACTACTAGTGGGTACTGCCCACTGCACTACTAGTGGGTGCTGTCCACTACACTACTAGTGGGTGCTGCCCACTGTACTACTAGTGGGTGCTGTCCACTACACTACGTGTGGGTGCTGTCCACTACACTACTAGTGGGTGCTGCCTACTACACTACAAGTGGGTGCTGTCCACTGCACCACACCATCTGATTTTGACACTGGTAGATACTGTCGTTTCAATACATCATGCATATGTTAAATCTCAGAGTAAGATATTCCACCTGTACAACGTAGCTGACAACATGCCTTTTTGTAGGCAGAAGTCCTCTATTATTCTAGTTATCAGTATAACAATGTATGCACTGTCAAAACTTCAGTAATAATATATGATTTGCAATAGTCATATGACGTTTTAGTTATGGTGCTGCATTTTACACATATATAGTGTTAATATGTTCTGCAGAACTTTGGGGCAGCATGTAAATACGGGAGATGTACAACAGGGATAGTGAGACACAATGCAGTGTGCACTTGTCATTTACAAGTAATGGCTCTATACATACGTGAACAAACCATAAAACAGGAATACTATTACACTAGTTACACTGTCAAGTCTGGCCTTTACATGGAGACTTTGTTATCAAGGGTACTGCATTTTAGGCTTGCCTGATATGAGCTTCGGTTGTGATTGTTTTCAGACTTCAACACCACTGATGGATTTTTGTATAACAAACACAAAGACTTCAGTATGTGCAGCAGGTGCCAGACCATGGTGGCTGAAAAGTGAAGGATCAACCTTAATTGTGTTACTAGATGGGAGGCTGTATCTTCTGATCAATTCATCCAGTTAAGGTGTTGAACTGTGAACTAATTATGATTTGTTGGTGAGCTGATTCAGATGGCCAGGATGGCAAATGGTCATGCTTGTGAAACACAGAAAAATAGTGAAAGTGTCCTGGGAATGCCTAGCCAAAGTTTCCGTGGGAGATAAGTTCAACACTCACCTCCAACGAAGCTTCACCTCAAGAACAGGAGATGCCAGGGGCTTTGAGTTGGATTGGACCTCGCTCAAGAAATCAATAACGTAGGCAGAAGCAAGTAGATGTGGCCTAAAGGTGGGTGGTACATGAAATGGCATTAACTCTAGCACCAGCTGATGGACACCTACATTTAGTGAAGCATCAGATTAAAGAGAGAGGCTCAGTCTACAATGCTAGGGAGGCATTTCTTCATTTAACTAATATGTACTGATGAGCCAAGAAGGCAGTAGCTCAACAATTAATGAAGTAAGGCTTGGTGATGTCATGGAGAATGACAGTTGGATGATCTGAACAAAACAGTTTTTGTCAACCACACAGTGACTCAGAGGGGTAAGGCTTAGGCAGTTCTCAGCAAGGTGATATCAAGACTGACCTCAGCCACACGTACTGTAAACAGGTAGAAGGAACATTGTGAGGAGTCCCTGAATCTGGTGGACATCCCCTTAGATGAAGAGACAGTGCCAGAAGCAGGAGTTGGAAGTGGATCCACTTTGTGGATGATCTTCCTGTACTGATTAACTGATTCTGCAGTACTAAGGTTGTAGGAGTTGTGGAGATCTGGACACAAGTCCTAAAAGTACTGTTCATTGTTGAGTTGTCATGGTAGCACACCATTTCAGACCTAAGCAGAAGACTGGGCAATACCTCTGAACTGGAAAATAGGGCAAAGTGGGATCACCTGTGTGATAAAGACATAGGGGATCATATCTGTGATAGAGTTATAGAGGGCTCAAATTTGTAATAATATAGATGGCTCACTTGTGTGATACAGTTATAGAAGGATCATTTATGTAATACATCTATAGAGTGGTTACATATGTGATACAGTTATAGAGAGATCACATGTGGTGCGATACAGATATAGAGGGATCACATGTGTGATATAGATATAGGGGATCACATATGTGATAGAGTTATAGAGGGATCAGATTTGTGATACAGATATAGAGGAATCACGTGTGTGATACAGTTATAGAGGGATCACTTGTGTGATACAGTTATAGAGGGATCATTTATGTGATACAGCTATAGAGGGATCACATAAGTGATACAGTTATAGAGGGATCACATGTGTGATATAGTTATAGAGGGATCACATATGTGATACGGTTATAGAGGGATCACATATGTGATATAGTTATAGAGGGATCACATATATGATACAGTTATAGAGGGATCACATGTGTGATACAGTTACAGAGGGATCATTTATGTGATACAGTTATAGAGGGATCACATATGTGATACACTTATAGAGGGATCATTTATGTGATACAGCTATAGAGAGCTCACATATGTGATACAGTTATAGAGGGATCAATTGTGTGATACAGTTATAGAGGGATCACATATGTGATACAGCTATAGAGGGATCACATATGTGATACAGTTATAGAGAGATCACGTGTGATACAGTTATAGAGGGATCATTTAAGTGATACACTTATAGAGGGATCACATATGTGATACAGTTATAGAGGGATCACATGTGTGATACAGTTATAGAGGGATCATTTATGTGATACACCTATAGAGTGCTCACATATGTAAAATGGTCATAGAGGGATCACTTGTGTGATACAGTTATAGAGGGATCACATATGTGATACAGTTATAGAGTCCTCACATATGTGATATGGTTACAGAGGGATCAATTGTGTGATACAGTTTTAGAGGGATCATTTATGTGATACAGTTATAGAGTGCTCACATATATGATACAGTTATAGAGGGATCATTTATGTCATACAGTTATAGAGTGATCACATATGTGATATAGTTATAGAGGGATCACATGTGTGATACAGTTACAGAGTGATCACATCTGTGATACAGATATAGAGGGGTCACATGTGATACAGTTATAGAGGGATCACTTGTGTGATACAGTTATAGAGGGATCATTTATGTGATACAGTTATAGAGTGATCACATATGTGATACAGTTATAGAGGGATCACATGTGTGATACAGTTATAGAGGGGTCACGTGTGATACCATTATAGAGGGATCACTTGTGTGATAAAGTTATAGAGGGATCATTTATGTGATACAGTTATAGAGTGATCACATATGTGATACAGTTATAGAAGGGTCATGTGTGATACAGTTATAGAGGGGTCACATGTGTGATGCAGTTATAGAGTGATCACATATGTGATATATTTATAAAGGGATCACATGTGTGATACAGTTATAGAGTGATCACATCTGTGATACAGATATAGAGGGATCACATGTGTGATACAGTTATAGAGGGATCACATGTGTGATACAGTTATAGAGTGATCACATATGTGATACAGTTATAGCGGGATCACATGTGTTATACAGATATAGGGGGATCAGATGTGTGATACAGTTATAGAGTGATCACATATGTGATACAGTTATAGAGGGATCACATGTGTGATACAGTTATAGAGGGATCATGTGTGATACAGTTATAGAGTGATCACATATGTGATACAGTTATTGAGGGATCACATGTGTGATACAGTTATAGAGGGATAATTTATGTGATACAGTTGTAGAGGGATCATTTGTGTGATACAGTTATAGAGGGATCACTTGTGTTATACAGATATAGACGGATCACATGTGTGATACAGATATAGAGTGATCACATGTGTAATACAGTTATAAAGGGATCACATGTGTTATACAGATATAGAGGGATCACATGTGTGATACAGATATAGAGGGATCACATGTGATACAGATATAGATGGCTACCCATCTCGACCTTCCCGGCAATCAAATGTTAATAAATGAAGAATCCCACCCCTCATTATACTGCATAGGCAACATACCGCTACAAAATGAAAATGTAGCCAGTGAAACAGGAACTTGGTTAATAATTCCATTTCTTTTGATCATGTGACAATAGTTGTCAATGAATTCCATTATTTAGTACAGCCAGTTACTAAAGGAATATCATTAAGGTCTAAACTACCCCCTTATACTCTGCATTGATTAGATCAGTTATCGAGCAGAACAACCACTTTGAGATGGATCTCACTAAACATAAACAATTAGAAAGACCCCAAACATTGTTAAACCAAAAAGATAAGAAACCTAAAGTCTGATCTATCAAGAGAGGGTGGAAGCTCTTTCCCTTTATTTAGCGTCTTATAGATTTTTTAATGGAGAGATCCCTGTTTACTAAGACACGATTGTCCTGGACATATTGTATCCCTGCAAATCCAATGGCTCCATCAAAAGTTGAAGCAGAGACCTAAGTCGTCACCAAGAGATAGATAAACCATGGCAGAGGAACAGGTTTAGAACCCATAACTTCCAAAACCATTGGAATAAATGTTTCCTACATGTTAAACACTGTCGCTCACAATTTTCCTTTAAAGATCAAGTGCAAGCTTTTTTTACTACTTCTTTTGTTGTATTTATACTCCCATCACTTAAAGTGGGCTTTCTGATTTTAAGATATGCAAGTTTTACTTTAGTAAATTCAGTGGATCTGTGTACTGGACACTAAGCAGCTGCTCAGTTACTTCCTGGTTCTGTGTCACCTGGCAGCACCTTCTGATGATTCATAAGGGAGGAAACAGTTTGTAGTTCAATACTTTGTGACACAGAATTATGGGGAAGTTTTGTTATTCTATGGACAGTTGCTAAGCTTCTATTCTATTCTACTCTGTGTTATTCAACCGTATTACTTGTTCTGATCATATCCAAAACTTAACCTAGAACATGGAGGGGCAGCGGTTTATGGCCAACGTTCTTTGACACACTTTTTCTACCTACCTGCATGTTACAGGTGGAGGTGCATGGTCAATTTTAGAGCAGAAGCTCCATCTGTAGAGTGGTGTGGCCAGCATACCAGCATTCTTCCCATCCAAGATATGAGATGGTCTTGCAGGGCCATTAGTCTACGAGTAACAAAAGCAGCATGTTTTGCAGTGGAAACAGCTGTCCGAGTGCTTTTATTTGATTTACGGTTGTGGCTTGGGCACGTTTTCCTCCTTTGCTGATTCTTGTGGTTTGGGCACGTTTTCCTCCTTGCTGATTCGCTGATTCTTGTTCTTTTTCGGGAGGATGGAAGCACTTATTGCTTCCACCAAGGCTGTTCCAATCAGGGACAGCAGTGAAAATACAATTTTGAAGCTGATTGGCCAGCTTACTCAAATTGTTCAGTTGCTGACACTGATTTGCCACTCGTGTTTAGCATCATCCTCCTAAAGCTACATTGCCTGGCAGCCAGGAGGCGTGGCTACAGTTGCGAGAGGAAAATAGTTTGTCTACTCAACAGCATTTCAACGCAGAGAATGGTTTGGATACAGAGGTTTTGTGACCTAATTCTATGGCTTCCACCAGCAATGGACACAATGATGTTAATCTGGAAGTGGAAAACCAGATGCAAGGTGACTGTTCTAATCATAATAATTTTGTGGGTAATGACTGCAATTTTGGTACATGGCTTACAAAACATGTTGCCTTTGATAAATATGTACAAGAAAGCTACAATGAAGAAGCAGATACATACGCTAACAATTTAAACAAACTATATGAACTGCTTTTTAAATATAAGACTTTGAATACTGACAATGCTTATTTACGAGAATGCATTAAATTAAATATAGCACCAAAAGGCTTAAGGGTATTTAAATACCTGAATAATGTAGAAGAGGGCTCTGACTTTTATCATGAGCTTCTAGCAATATTTGACAAATGTGGTTTGGATATTTTTTGTGCCATTATTAAGCAGAATGAGAAAGTAATGGTGGATTTACATGAACGCATTGAGAATGTGAATATGTGTTTAGTTAATCATTTAATGCTTTCTGTGGGCCAAGAAAAGAAGAAATATTTTAAGGGTACAGATTGATGAGAAACTTAATCCCCGGGATTCATGAAGCTTGCGCCAGGCGCAGGCATAGCGTAGGTAGAATAAAGCCAGATATGGCCGTTGAGCGATTCAGGTATGATCCAATACCACGTGCACTACTGGCGTACACCAGAACTGTGCAGCCCTTGCATAGGTATGCTAATCATCCCATGCACAGTGTCGCACCATGCAAATGAAGGAAAATAGTGATTCATGAAGTGGTGCAGGTGTAGCATAAGCCCACGGAAATGTAAACCAAAAAACACGGTTTACATTTTCCCAAACAGAACATCGGAGCTATGGAAGTGGACCAGACTCATGTATTACAAAGTTAACATATGCCAATGGCTAAATACACAGCCAATGGCATAAGAAAAGATGCACAACACCTAAAATACAACATTTAATGTCATGTCCACAGTAACACACAGTACAACTGCAGGGCATGTGTGCGCAAACGGGAACATAAAGAAAATATATAAAAATGTCATAAAATCGCAATGTAATACAAATCAGGTTTACACCATAATACACAGTGGTAGGCATGGAACACCACAACCAAGGTGCAAGGGTTGCTAAGGGCCTGCGACAGTAGTCAATGCCATGCAAATGAGGCAGATAATACTGAATCGCAAATGTCCCGCCGGATGAAGGTTGAACCATACGGCGCAAATGCTATAACACCGAGGAGTGGCTCAGAGAAGATACATGACATCAGCAGAGGGGTGTGCCACCGTAGCAGCAAGCACATTGGAGCAATGCAAATCTGGCCTGGCCGTTGCTAAGCAAAGCTGCAGGACAGGGGTGGGGAGGAAGGTATAGAATCATTTAGTTGAGAGCACACATGGTGCCCAAAAGCGCATGTGTACGGGGATGAAAATGTGCCCGAAACCCAGTAAGTGGATGCATGTGGCACGAACAATAGCACAAACAGGAAGGTCAGGGGAAGAAAAGAAGGAAATGCCAAAGTAGGGTAATTGGCGTACTAATGAGCAATCAACACCAATCAACTCACGGCGGCCAATCGAAGGCAGCTGTCAAGTCTGCTCGCAGAAACCTGCAAAACAGGATAGGGGAGGCATCGGAATGCAAAGAAAGGAGGGGAGGCATTGGATTGCAAAGATAGTAGATCTGTCATAGCAGAGCAAAGCAAACCGACAGTATACCCGCAATAGCACACATTACGCAAGATACACCAGGTCTAGGAAAGTACAAATGAAAGCAGGCTGCTGGATGCATGCCAGAAAATGGTATGTGGAACGTGCAGAAATGTAAAGGGAAGGTCAAGAGGTAATTCACGGCAGCCAAATGTAATTCAACACCAAAGGCACCACAATAGTAGTTTCGGTAGTAAAACACATAAGATACCCAGTAGCTACGATCGTACATACACACCCTATGACATCATCGGTGTTCACAGCACAATAGTATAAAGTGTGAAAGCACCCAACACACACCTGTAAATTCCCAAACACTGCACCATAGGTGTAAACATACGGGGAACTTTTAAAATGTACATGTTGGGAGCTGCCATAGCTGTGATTCATCAGCATGTGTTAGAGACTGACGGTGTTGTGGAGGATGATGCTGACAACCACCACAGGCCCCGGAGGAGGAGAAGAGTGTTCAGACCAAAGGTAACCTACCAGGGGCTACATGATCTGGAGATAGTAGAGCGTTGCAGGGTGGACAGGGACATCTTACAGCAAATAGTGGAGCTGTGCCGGCCACGCCTGAGAATCAGAAATAACAGAGGGGAACCCATCCCAGTGGACATGTAGGTATGTGTAAGCATGCGAATACTAGCCACAGGTACCTTTCAAAGGCCAACTAGAGATATAATGGGGATCTCACAGGCATCAGCATCCAGGGTACTACATCAGTTCCTGGATGCCATGTTACCACATGCCAATGAGCATATATACTTCCCCCAAACTCAGGAGGAGTTGGCCAGCAATATGTGTCACTTCCACCGTGTGGCACACTACTCGGAGGTACTGGGTGTGATAGACTGCACGCACATACAAATCAAGTCACCACCCGGTGAGCATGGTAGGCACTACATAAACCGCAAGGGATTCCACTCCATCAACTGCCAGGTCATGTGCAATGCCCAGGGCATTATCATGGATGTGTGTGCTGGCAGCCCTGGAAGCTACCATGACTCCCATATCTGGCATGCCTCACAGCTGTATCAGGTATTTGTCAAGGGGGAAATCCCACATGGCCACCTTGTGGGGGATGCTGGCTATGCACTGGAGCCGTGGATGATGACTCCCATCAGAAATGCACACACACCCATGCAAGAACGCCATAATGAGGCACACACACAAACCAGAATCATCATAGAGCGTGTGTTCAGGATGCTGAAATCACAGTTCCAGTGCTTGGACACATCTGGTGGAGCCTTGCAGTACTCTCCAGGCACGTGTGCCCACATCATCATAGTATGTGCCATGCTACATAATATGATCCTGCTGCAGCAGAGACAAAATGGTGAAGGCCCTCATAGCCCACCGCAGTCACCAAGGCCATCACAGGCACAGGGGGATTCAGACCATGAACACACTGTGCCAGCCCCAGTAGGCAGATGGAGGCATGCCCAATATGCCTACGCCTTGGCAAAGAGGGAACATATAGCACATACTCTGACAGTGTAGGCCCCTATGGACTGACACACCTCTCCACCTGCACACACAGTAAAATGGATGGCACACAAGCACGACCACCTGTAAATTGTAATGTATAGGTGGCCCACTGTGTGAATCCTACATAGGCGGCCCTCAAACATTGTACACACAACAGCTATTGGAACAAGGAATGTCAGCACCTGAACAGTACATGCACCTATCAGCATATGGTGGTGCTGTGTGTATTGGTTCCCAGGTACATCGGTAGGTACACGGCCGATTGTCAGAGGCCATACACCAAATGGGGCAAACAGTGTCCACTGTCGCCACAACATTGAGTAACCAACTGTCGCGTAGAGGAGCAGAGGCAATCGTGGGAGCACATGTGTGTAAGCACTGTTCTGCACACACTAGCACAGAGTCCCTGCTGCGTTAATGAGGGGCTCTACATAATATAATCTTGGATGTTGTGTCAAGGCATGGGGTGTACCCATGACAGGTACTCGTCACCCCAGCATGCTCCACCCACGGTCGTTTGAAGGTGTAGCACAGTATCGTGTGTGGCTCACTGAGATATACATACCCAATGCCGGAGCACATCCAGTAAACATCACATGGACATACCATTAACTGGACTCATCAATATGTAAACTGAGTTACCCATGTGAGTGCAGTATGGAGTAACAGCCGTAGTATACTCCACGTACAAAATGACATAACACGTGTACAAATCCCAGATGGCCATATGTTAAATGCAGTGACCGTCATGCATGTTCCTGGTCCCACGTCCTGCAAGGGATGTAACGTAATCCCGAAGACACAAGTAATGCATGTTGGATGCAGGTCAGCAGATCATGTTTAGCACACGTTACCGGGAATATGCACTGCCCACTGCTGGTAAGCGACGTTTAAATATGACTATATGGATATGCGCAAAACAGGGATAAGCTACTCCGAATATCACGCAGATCACAGTCAATGATGTCCAGAACAGGTGAAACCAGCATTGTTCACCCCTGTACTAATAGCACCTACTCTGAAGGGTAAAACAACCACTGCCAAGTGTAGAACACGCAATCATGTATCGAATCACCTAACACTATTGCTAGGCAAGATGTACCTATGGTAGGGTTGCCACCTCTTCAAATGACTAATGTGGGACATACATCAGATGTCTGCAGGCCGACACATACACCCGGCCAGTATGAAAAGCAGAACTGCACTGTTTTGCCTAGATAAAAGCTCATTCTTGTAATGTTGACTTACTTATTCTGTTTGTTGGTTCAGATACAGAATAACTGTTTTATGCGATTATTACATCAACTATAGGAAATAAGTATGTTCTAAATCACAGGACATTTGCCATGTTTACAAATATTTTGCAGGACACAACTGCCCAAAGAGGGACTGTCCCTTGCAGAGTGGGACAGCTGGCAACTCTAACCTACGGCAGGTGTGTAATGTGACAGGTACAGACACAAACGTGCGGAGTCCAGGAAACAGTATACACCAAGTACACAATGAAAGGTGTAGCTTGCCTGTCACTTTCCCCGTCAGATATATATATATATATATATATATATATATATACATATACATATATATATATATATATATATATATATATATATATATATATATATATATATATATGTACACATATATACAGATAGAAAGGGTGATAGAGTGATATATGTTGATATATATGGATTCAGTGATATCTGCAAATATATATAGATAGGTCAACGACATTCATAGCACCTTGGAGGTACAAATAATTAGGATACCACCAACTATGGAATGTGTAACATACCGACATGCGTAACCACGAGGCTGAAAGTCTGAAAGAAAACAGTACCGGAACAGTACAACCGCGAGTAATAGTATGATGATATGAATGGATAATTAGTCACTGCTGCTGGTGTTGCAGTCCATGTAGGTACTGTGTTCAACTGTGTTTGTGAGTGCTGTAGTCTGTGTATGTGTGTGTTGAGGGTGCCGTGTGCATCCCCGTGTGACTGTAATGTGTGTGTCTGTGTGTGTGTGTGTGTGTGTGTGTGTGTGTGTGTGTGTGTGTGTGTGTGTGTGTGTGTGTGTGTGTGTGTCCGCATCATTTGTCTGTTAGTGCCAACTCGGAGGTAGATCATTACGGTAGGTGTGGGTATAGCTAGCTGTAGGCATATGGTTACCACCTATCCCACATTAGGAGGGACAGCCCCTCCCTGGGCAGGTGTGTCCTGACATAAAACATTACAAAGGGCAAATGTCCGAGATTGTAGGACATTTAAATATGACTATATGGATATGCCATAAATAGTTATGCCTGTATGTAAGAAAGTCCCATAACAATAGGCATGTATTGAGGATAAAAGTATGTGCTATCCTGTGTACTGACCATGGCTATGTGTTGGCCTGTAACACTGCTGTGTGTCCTGGAAGTGTCCAACAATGGCCATATGAAAAGGTGGCAACCCATGGTAAAGAGGTTCCATTACCAACACAACTGCAATGAATGCAAATATACGGGACAGAAATACATGGGATAGCTGTCATGTAGACATATCCCTTTACATATCGCTGCAATTCCGGAAGTATCAACCTCACCTGCATACTTTATAGAAACCAATTAACAACGGCTCAATGTACAATCCCGTAACATAAGTCTACTAACTGATAGCTCTTTAATTAGGGACGGAGCCCACACACATATATATGGAATATGTAGAAATGCAAGCCCCAGAAACCTGTATATGCTACGTACACCCACCGACATCCCCCACACTAGAAACTATAGCAATACAGACTGTAATTACAGCACAAACATCCAGTCAGTCAATTACATCTGCAGAACCGTCAACATACCTTGTGAGAGACACAATTAAAGGCACCATGAAAAATTGCAGCCGTTATGTAATGGAACAAACGGTGATGTTACAGGTTTTGTTTGCAATAGTCCATTAACAGACGTTGGGATGACAGGTATACCCACATGTTGAACCACATACTCTAGCTGTCACACACAATCCACGGGGGACATGAATCCAAAGTATACTTGTCTCTATGCATAGCAGTTGCAATTACACATAACAAAACACAATACAGGCCGTCTCCCTGAAGGTAGGGCAAATGGGTAACGCCCAAGTGCAGAAGTCAATTATACCCCACTGTTGCCACGTAATTGGCGAATGGAGTAGCTGCGCAGCTGATATGCAAGTAATTAGTCACTCAGAAACACCAATAGGCAGCAGGAAACCACATGTTACAGGTATCGACGTATATAAGGAAGACTTGCCAGAAATTCAAACCGTATGCTTATACAAAATACCCGTGTAAGCAGTGTGAGAGAGATAGAGACGAAAGTCCGTAACGATAACAAGGTATGTAGAACACTCGGTATGTAAGTTTATGTATAGCATGTTTTGTATTAATTATTTACTGTATGTATAGCCTGGTTTGCATTAATTAAAAGTGTCTGCAATGCATAACGTGGGAAAAGGTATTTATGTAGTGATGTCTTGCTGAGCATACTCAAGCTTGTAGAAACTGTGCGTCCAGCAGTGGGCCACAAGGTACACATCACAGACACCACAAGGGATGCTACATGAGGGCTTTAAACAGAACTATTACATACAACCCGCCGTCAGTGGTAGGGTATGTCCAACAAGTACGTGCCATAGCCGGGGATAGTATATGTTGATATACTGTCACAGTAGGCATGTGTATGGGCATATAACGACAATGACAATGACATGTCTAAGGTGGTCCCGCTGTGCAAGTATGCTTTGCATTATGGGATACTATGTAAAATATGTGTAATGTACAGTATTGTAGGTAGATATGTCTGATATGCTACACAGCATAACAGGCATATCATGCATACCAAAGGTATTGTCTATTGGCATGTACAATAACAGGATGCATATGGCTTGTAGTCATGGGACATTGCAATAGCATGATAGCTAATCTAAATGGAATGGCTACCAAGTAACCGTGCACAAAGGACATGTAATAGCTTTACAGGTTCATAGTGGGGTACTATGCAGTCTGGCAAGTCTATGTGTAAGCACAACTCCAGTGTTCACACCAGTGGCACCTCTCTAGGGTAGTGTCCTGTGATCAGCAGAGCCATGTGTTACCTGCACCTCTGCACAGTACAGCCACTGCAATGATCCCTGCCGTACATGTGTCTCCCAAACACCAAGGGAGGTATCACATGAACAGTGCTACTGAGTGCCCTTGCGTGATGTACATAGGAGTCATGTTCCAAAGCATGGTGAGTGTCCGGTTTGGGAATGTAACCCTCAAGCACATCCCAGTCATTGTTGCGTGTGTGAACATATCCATGAGCATGTTGCTCACAGTGGCATTTGCGTATGTTGTGTATGTGGCGTATGTCCATTAATATTGTTGTGGACATGGGCCCTGTCTGTTCAGCAGAGGTCACCCCTGAGTATGTAGTATGCAAATGTGTACAGACGTGGTGTCTGTAGTTCAGCTGCATACCTTAGCTGTCGGAGCTCAATAAATGTCATGGTGTGTTAATGTTGTGGTATGTAAAGCTGTAGCTGTTGTGTAAGGTATACCCTAAATGGGGTGGTGTACCCTTGAATGTGTGTAGAAGTCCCGAGTTCAGAGGTACAATGGATGCCAATGTACCAGCTACGCACCCAGTTACAGATAAGTGTGGCCATGTAGAAGGATATCCACGCCACAGTGGCAATATGGTAATCACAGGAGTGGGTGTGACATACGTGTGCACTACAAACATATACAATGTGACATGTATGTAGGGGACTACCACCTATGTGATAGTGGGTGAATGGTGTAATGCAAAGGTGATGTCCATGGACCTTGTGTCATGCAGCTTGAGGCCATGATATTCATATCAGGTATCTGTCACAGTGACACCCGTATGGATGGAGTCAGTATCAGCTGGTGGATCAATTATGGCACTGTGTATGCAGGGGTTTGTAAAGCTAGGCAGGGAAAGTCCCTCTGTACTATCCCGTACCTCAGGGAAGCATATACTGAACATGAGAGGCCCAATGACTGAGGACTGTGGTATGCCAAATGTAACTGAAATGCAGTAGGTACTATGGTATGCTACCCTCATTGTGTGCATCCTGTGCATGAGCCACGTTGCATAACATCCACAGACATAGGGTACAATGTGCAAGTGGATGTGTATGTTGTCAATACCAGAATGGAGAACGGTGCTGAAAGGCAATGAGAGGACAATGTAGGATGTGTGGACTCCTGTACCATCATCAACTACCCTGGTAACTGTATGAAAGGAGTCCACCAGGTGTAGGGGCCATGCTCTGGCCCTAACAAGTCCAACCCGGGTGGCATCAAAGGACCGGAGCCCAACAATGTCTCTGTGAATGACGTCCTTGATGATGTGCCCCATAGCCATGCAGAACAGTCCAGGCAGGTGTGTAGGACTATAACCCCACTCATGCATTGTGGTGCCACCTGTGTGGAGTGTGATAAATGTTGCTGTGTGCCAGTCAGGGGCCACAATGTGTGATACAAGGCTATTACTGAATATGGTGGCCTAGTGGGGAGACATGTCGTTCAGAGGTTTGTGGACATCACAGCCTGGGATTTTGGAAGGTGACATAGGGCCAGTGTCCTAGGACATATAGAGTGCAGGTTAGTACTGTGTAGGTGTGACCGCAGGGACACCGCCATGTTCCTACATGGATTGTGGCACTGTAGTGAGTGAGAGGGTGTAATGTTACCATTGAATCAATCCACCAGCATGTTGCCAACATCACCTGGGTCTGTAATGTTCCTGAGTGACTGTTGTATGTGAGAGCAGATGTGGGTGTTGCCATCGACTACTGACATACCACCATAATGCCTTGTGGTACACCCCGGAATGTGTCGCAGTAATGTTTACGTAGCTAGTCTTGGAGTATGTGATGAGGGAAAGTCTCCTACCGAGGCTGACCAGTGATCTACTCCACCCATGGGATTGTACACCACTGTGCAACAGCCTCCACCTGTTGTTGTACATTATGTCCATGGAACTTGACCACCAGAGTGGCGTCCGTTATCCGGTGTGTACCATCATGGCTCTGTGTGGAATAGCATGATCCATGCAGTCGTGTATGTGCTAATGAAGTGCACTGGGGTATGTTTCAACATTTGTATGTGCATTGTCCATCTGCACGGGTGTCATGACGTTAACAACCGCTGTCATAAGATGTCTGTAGTAGGTGTTGTAGTACTCATGTACTGTGTATGCCGTGAAGGGTGTGGTGCTGGGATGTGGCTAACAAGGTTGATTAGCATATGTTCAGAAACTACCAATGAGGAGATAACCCCAGGTATTGAACACCAGTCACATGTTGGTAGTGTTCATGTCAAGGTCAATGTTGGTCTTGGAGGTGGTGTGTATGGGTTGATCCAGCCAAGGTTATGACTCATGGATGTGTCAGTACATGAGTGGCTATCCCAGTCAAGTGTGGGGTAGTGTCAGTCACACATCAGTAGTAGCTGTCTGAGCCCTACTGTCCAGTACATCAACAAATGCGGTCTGGTAACCCTGGGGTATGTTGTTGAATCTGTAGCTTGTTACAATGTGTATAGCAGTTCTGGACACAGTTAGTTGCACATGGAGCACCTCTGATGCATTGTGCTTAGTAACTAGCCAGGATGTGTGTACAATATAGTGGGATATGGGAACACCTCAGCTGTGGGTGTGCCGGTCCAGGTACGTGCCTGAAAGGTATGGTCTGTCTATAACCTGTCATTGCAGGTGTGCTCTGCAGAGCCTAGAGGCAGGTCCCAGTCACTGCAGAGATATTGGAGTGGTGCATTATAAGGTGTGCCTTGCCTGTGTGCATCACAGAGGAAGATGCAAACATTGTGTCACATGACCCCATGTCTTGCTTGCCAGTTCCCATTCTGCCGGTGACTGTTATTGGAAACTGTGCAAGACAGGCAGTATAGAAGCAGCAAGAGCGTTACATGTGATCTGTACTCCCAGGGCTGACAGGTGCAGGTCATCTGTGCCAACGCATTGTGATTGACCAGGTCAGTCAAAGCGGACAGATACCAGATGCCTGTGGACTGACAGCAGAAGCATAGGCAACTGTTGAAGTGACACAGTCAGTCGTTGTACAGTGGTATCTGGTCGGATGAATGCATAATGCTCCCCAGGGCTAGGCCCACACCTTCAGGGCTATAAGACTGGTGAGCTATTGCATGTCCCTGCACACATAGCCTGTGAAGTGGCATCTCAGGGCAGTCACACTAACATGGAGAATGACAGTCACATCATACCTGGTGAGGTGTGGCATGGGTGCATAGGTTATGTTGCAGAACCAGTTACCTGACAGCAAGAAGTAAGCGACTATCGCCTTGTGTAGCCTGCTGTGTGGAACTGCAGTGTGACCGCCTACAGAGTCACCTATGACTGGTGTGTTGTGTATGTTATAACACCCTATTGGCTGTATGTGATGGGCACACATGAGTCTGTGGGCTATAAGTTGGTGATGTTGTGTTCCGTGATGGGGGCTGCCTCTGGTGCCTACACAGAGTATGGAGAGGTACTGCACAAGTTGTCCTCGTATGTGTGGCCTGTGGTGGAGATCATGTGAGACTATGGGATGAGTGGGGTGTGTTGTGAATGTTACACATCCCCACATGACTGTCAGGTGCAGTCAGGGTTGGTGACAGCATTACCCACAGCAGGGCTGCATAAATGCATCCCCCACAGGCTGTAGTGTCGTATGTTGGGAGGTGAGCATTGAATGTGTACATGAGACAATTGCTCTATTGCCACATGTGCAACATATCCATAATATAGACAGGCAATAGCACTGGTACGTGACAGTTGGACATGCCTGTATATACAACCATGTCTCACAGGATATGTGCATTACATGTGTACAACAGCTGTTGTACCATAAGCAAGCTGGAAATCTTAGGAAAGCCAGTGTATCTGTGGGAAATGGTGTGGAATGGGTGCTATATTAATCAGTAGCTCATGACATGCTCACAAGTTCTGAACAAGTGCCTAGCATGACCATACAATATAGATAGGGTGTTGGATAATATCAACCCACAAGTGGTGACGACAGTCATAATGGGTGGCACCGCACTATAACCCTGCTGAGTATGGTGTGCATGTCCATGAACCATTATCACTGTAGATGTTAGCTGTACAGATGTACAAGACAGTACGGATGTTTGATTACAAATACCTTTGTATGTCACAGGAGTGTTCTACCAGTGGCCCGTTGACAGACTCACAACTACAAAACGTGCCAGAGTGACATGTACATATCACACCAGTGCCAGCTACAGTAGAACAGGGTTAATGTGTTGTACTCCACCCTCATTGTAGCCCATACCACGCAGACAAATGTTAGGCATCTGTGTATGTAAGGATGTGAATGGCCATGACCTATGAGGAATAGCTGTGTCAGTGTTGTGAACAACATACAGAATGGGCTGTGTGGTGTGTGACATATGTGCACATTCTGATGGATGATATCAGCATTGTCACCGCTAGGTGAACATCCCTGTACCCATTAACTACCACCTAGGCTGTGGTCAACATTATGGACACTGTGTAAGGGATGGTGCTGTGCAGTACACCTCCCTGCCTTGGTGACATCTCTAGGCCCCTTGAGTAGTCATACGAGGTACCCATGTCATGACAGGGTGCCATCCATGAGCACGGAGATCATTGGACAGGCATATACAGCACTGGGGTGACCAATATTGGATCACATATCACCTTTAAGGGGTAATGGCCATGTGTGGATGGGTGATACCAGCCTTCACAATCCTCACCTCCACTATGCAGCATGCTGTCTACCTTGCATAAAGACATTTGCTACACCATGATGATGGACATGCTACATGTCCATATCCTGATCTGTAAGACATACGTCATGGACAGCCACCGTCCTAATACTAGGATCGCCACATGCTGGACAGATCCCTGTGCCATACATGTGACATACTCCCACCAAACCATGCAACCCTGTCCATCAAAGCTGTACATGTCATCCCAGTCATACATGGTGTGATGGCCGCATGTTAGATGTAGTATCAACTATCCAGATCAGTAATGTGGCAGTGATGCCCCTCGCGGTGGCATAATGGCTGTCTGTTACAGCTAGGAAACCTTGTCCGTACATGCTATGGTTGATAACTATCCCTGTGAATGACGTCTGACTAGCCATTGTCCCATGTCTATGACATGTGCAACACAGGATATCCGTGGCAGGATGTTGAACAGCTGTACAGTGCTGTATAGATGTATATGGCAAAACACATGTATGTACAGGTGTCCATGCGTATGTGTGCATTGTCAAAGCTCAAGTCCATTAAGGCTGTATCTGTGTAGGTATGTGACATATACACAGCATCAAGGTCAACAGCATTACCATGGACACATCCAGGCATGTGCAGATAGGTAAGAACACCAGTGCAGGCAAATAGACATGCCCACATCAAGACAGCATTCACATGGAGTATGAACACTGTAATGAGGTGACACACATATATGGTGATGATATCCAATGCATAACGGGTGTTACATGTGTGTGACACAAACACGTCAGTCATGTCAGTGTCATGATGATTTGCAAAGATAACTGTGCAGATGTACTAGATGTCATAGAAATGTATGTGCAGCAGTATCTCTGTACATCTCTGAAACTGTGACCTGTCACCATCATTATGTCTTACAGATAATGTCTCATACATGCTTTCCAGCGTACAGCCGCCAGGAGGATGATGTCCTCATCCCGTACCTCCATGAGAACTACGAGGTGTTGTTCAGCCATGTGCCACAGCATGCCTAGCAGCAGGACGACCTGTGGCAGGATCTACGCAGGAGGGTGAATGATGTGGGTGGCCATAACCGCACCTACCAGCAGGTGAGCAGACACTGCACGGACTTGATACGACATGCAAAACAGCGTGCCACTGCAATCGCCAGGGAACAAGGTGGAACAGGTGGTGGGCCACCAATCCAGCCACCACTCACATGCACTGAGGAGCTACTGGCCAGTCTGGGGACACCCTCAGAACAGCATCCACACACACTAGCTGCCATCGTGGAGGTGGGTGTCTCCCAACCAATGAGCCTGGAGTTGCCTGGTAAGTCAGTACTGCACATATGGCTATTATATCCCATTTAGTTGCATGTGTCACTGTACATTATGTAAAGTAACAACATATGCAAGGTATGTGGACACACATGCTGCATACTACAGTATGCTACCCTGTGTATGCACACATGTGCATACTATATGCTATTATACAGGCGAATGTGTTAACATGCACAGTGCACCCTGTGGTTATCATACAGTCATGGATAATGTTCATACTGCTGTGTCACCCCTATACAGGTACCTCTGGCGTGCCGCACAGACATGAGTCCATTGCAGGTGAGACTGTCATCAGTATCAGGTATGTTAAAGCATAGATCTATTTGCCATGTGGCCAGTTAACAGTTGCACACTTGATGTTCGTTCCAATCATGATATACAGGTCGCATCACCCATCAGTCACACAGGCCACCCATGTGCAATATATACAAACAAAATGATACACCGACTTGTAACCACAGTAGTTGCCATTACTACATGTGTGGTCAGCTGTGCATACAATGGTGGAGGTGTTCTACAATGGAGGCATATGTAGTATGCATTGGAATAACATGTGTGGTATGCAAACAGTACCATACAGTGAGTTGTGATATGGGCAGCCCACAGGTGTCACCATTGTGTTATATGCCCCTGCATTGGGTGCACACATTGTGATGTGCCATCTGACATGTCCCAGACACGTAGTGTTTTGGCTGCAATATTGTCACACTATACCATGACCCATACCCCACATACCAAACATACAACCCGGTGTCTGCATAGACCTGTGGATGGTGACATATCTGACATCTATGGGTGTATGTCATATGGGACAACACAGACATGTGAGATAGATGGCCATCACACACATTTGGCCAACACATGTGCACACATGGCCATGGAGGATGGCCAGAGACACGTAGCCACGGCCATGCAGTAGATGTGATGTGTATACACCCTGTTGCACATTGTCCACACATGGTCCAATTATAGCCTTAGTTGACTGATTATACAGTTGATGTGGTACACTGGACATTCTAAAAGCCTGTGCACAGCTAGTGGAGGTGTCACTGAAGTCTACCATATAAGGTCTGTTGAACATCACGACTGTGTCATAGCATGACAGTAGTCACCTGTACAGCTTCCACAGACATAGACACCACATCAGGCCACAGATACTTTACATTTCCCTTTCTGCTGTAGGACATCACCATTAGCTGTGCACCTCGTGTGTATGGTACATCAATGTCACGTGGGAAATGATGAATTGACATGGTTGCCAGGCAGCTAAGACCCTGTAGTTGCTGTGCAGGGGTGTCATCTGTAGGTCCTCCAGTAACCTGTCACTTGACACAGCATAGTTTGGTGTGTATACACCTCAGCATCGTGGGTCACAATTCACAGTTATGTCATGGGTATGCATGCAGTTATGGCTATGCAATGTGTACATATTATGCATTGTACAGCAATAAAGATGCCTCATGCTGCCATGCAATGGCACAGTGTCTGTACTTCACACTGTATAGCAATGTAGACGGCTCACACTACCCTTCCATGTTCATGCACATTTGCTAAACATGCATTCTATCTGTAGGGCATACAGACAACACCGCAATGTGATGCCCATTATGATGCTGTACATGTGTCAGGACACCATTGTGTCAGACATGTATGCATGTTAATGCACACGTCAGCAGATTACATGTCAAGGTCACGTCAGCCATGTGTACTGTTATCCTGTTCTGGTCCACATGGTGTATCACGGGGATGCATCGCATACTACCATGATTGTGTGAACTGCATGGCTACTGATATGACACCTGCTTGCTGTAGTGTGCACCCCAGGGAGGTATGCTTACTAACACTATTAATGTCTGAGCTGCATGCCCTCTGCTGTATCACAGGCATGCTGCATGCCATCTGTCAAATCACATGCATGGTGTGTGTGTGTGTGTGTGTGTGTGTGTGTGTGTGTGTGTGTGTGTGTGTGTGTGTGTGTGTGTGTGTGTGTGTGTGTGTGTGTGTGTGTGTGTGTGTGTGTGTGTGTCTGTGTGTGTGTCTGTGTGTGTGTGTGTGTGTGTGTGTCTGTGTGTGTGTGTGTGTGTGTGTGTGTGTGTGTGTGTGTGTGTGTGTGTGTGTGTGTGTGTGTGTGTGTGTGTGTGTGTGTGTGTGTGTGTGTGTATGAGTGTCTATTGTAATTTAGAGTCTTTCTTTGCATTCACAGGTGATGTAGGTGCGTTACCTTCCTGTGGTCCATCTGATGTTAGTGTCCCCACAGATACTAGCAGTGATGAACATATGCATGAGGTACAGGCAGGGTTGTCAGGGGCTGAATCTGAGCCAATGGGTGCCATCTCAGTTATGTCCCCCTCTTCCCTGTACACAGTTCTGCTGCCAACACATACCGCATCACCAGTGGCCATAGAAGAAGGACAGTCAGCATCTGTTAGCGTGGAACAGGAATGTGTGGTGGCTACAGAAGGTGTGTCTACACACCATGGTGTCAGTGTAATGACTGCAGATGTGCCACACAGGCATGTGGCCGGTGCTGCTCGTAGGAGGACCTCTGGCAGACATGCACCTGCAGGACAGAGCGCAGCAGCTGGTATCACCAGACGCATGTTCCAGACTGTAATGGCGGCACAGGCACGTGCTGAACAGCAGAACAGAGTAGGGCAGAGGCTGCAGAGGGCCACTATCCGTATCCTAAATGACAACATCCAGGCATTGGCAAATGCTCAACAGCAGATTGCTGATGTTCTGGACAGGCGATTGGGTGCCATGGTCATAATCCTGGACCATGGCATGGCAATCAGCGAGTGTGAGCTGTCTGTGCTGGAACATCTGGTAGGAGTGAGGCATAGGCAACATGGACATAGGCCAGCTACACCACCTAGTGCAGGTCAACGTGAGTGTGCCACCTCACATGCCTGCTCCCATAGTGCTGGTAGCAGTAGCAGTGCAGCTGGTGCTGCGCTGTCCACACCAGGACACAGCAGGCCACGTGGACGTGGCCCCGGATGTTACCAGTGGAGACATGGTTCCAGTGGACATGTGTCATCGGACAGTAGCCAAGCTGTACCTCCGCCTGGTAGTGCATGTGCAACCCCTGGCAGGCACAGGTCATGTGGCCATGGCCGGACACAGTGAGCTGTACAACCTGGTCTGTACAATCTGGAGCTGTCTATAATACCCTGTGTAGGCCTCACAAAAGGAAGAACTGTGTGCACACATACACGCACACAGCAAAGACATCTGTAGGGCACCACAACACCCACATGCATACTGAACAGACATGTCCAATCATATCACTGGCCCTTACCCACACACAAGATGTCATCCATTGGTGCAGCCTATACCCCTGGCAAACATTATCACCCTGTGCATATGATGAAGCCTGTGCTGCATCCCTGTCATCCACACCATTGGTGCAGGGACATGCTCAAATGGTCTGATGCACAGGGTGAACAGAATAGTGAGAAGTGTATAGTACATTAGTTGTGTAAGAATAGTGAGAGAAGTGTATATTACATTAGTTGTGTGTGAATAGTGAGAGACGTGTATATTACATTAGTTGTGTACTGTTGACACGCACCAGACATACCATGTAGTGCAGGTTTAGCATGCATTGTTATATGTTCACAGTATGTGTCTCGGTAACAACAGTAACAGCATGTTGGTAATAATGCCCTGGTTCCATCCTTATGGTCTACTTGCATGTGCCTACAGGTAGCACTGTTTGCAGTCTCCCATGTGTAACTGTGGAGTACTCACAGGCACATATGGCAATATCAGCATGCTATACGTAGCCTCAGCATGTGGGCAGTTTAATAGGCTACAGTGGCTAGAGATGTGACATGCATACCAGGTCACATCACAGGTATGTTGACATGGTGCAGGGGTTGTACACAGCGGTCTGGCCAATGATAATGTTAGAGGCCACTTGATAGCATGAGGCCTCACTGTGTAGCAGTAATACCCTGTCACATTACAGGAACATGCTCACACGGTCAACAACACTATAACGCACACCCCATAGTGTTGAGGTGAGGACCCTTGCCTATGTGGTCATCACTGTCACAGTACTGTGAACCCACACAACGTGGCACAGAGAAAGAACATGTACAGGTAGCCAGTGCGGCTGAGACCAATGGCATCAACAGGGTAGTGGACTGCATCACCATGAGGGGTTAGGGATCCTGTGTGTTCTGTATGGTAGCATACACCCTCAATCCATGCACCAGACAGCCATACACACCAACACACACACACACACACACACACACACACACACACACACACACACACACACACACACACACACACACACACACTGTGGAGACCACAAATGTCATACACATATGGATAGCTGATGTGTGTGATACACACACCACACCTGCCTACGTCATGCTTTCCACACTGCAGTATGTACAGATCTCTACAACAGTGTACAGGGGTGTGTAACAATTGGGATGTATTCCCCACCATATGTGGCATATATGGTCACACAAGCAAACACACATGGCAGTACTGTGAATGATACACCTGCTATATGATGCTACGTCTGACAGACATGCAGCAGTATTGGCCGCATTATGTGTACCAACGCTACCTTCGGCAATTGTGCTGCTGTATGCACACGGGAGGATGTAAGTGTTGCAGGTGTCAAGTGACGTACTGTCGGTAACACCTGACCGCTGTGTAGGTTTTATGTCACCACCGTCAAGTAACGGTAACATAGCGTATGTTTGCACATGTAATGGTAGGATGGCATGTGACACACCTGTGAGCCGTCCCCGGCAAACATCCATTTACACAGGTGGCTCACCACTTTATGTACACACATCCATCCATACCTGCTGTACATCCTACCTTACTGTCAGTATGTCACCATATACAGGTGTCAATGATGGGGCTTCATTGCAACTGCATGTTGTAGTTAGGCACAGATGAGTTACTTACATCAGCTACTGCACATGCATGGTAGCTGCATGCACACTACAGATTGTACATGTGTGTTGGTCCTACATTCCTGTCATGTAGCCATGTTTGTATGCACTGCAATTGGTGGACATGTGTGTTGACATACATAACACATGGACTGTTGTATGATATGATGGGTGTCATGGGTAACTAGTACAGAGGGAATGTGTCCTCGGTCAACATTGCTGCCTCATGTACTGTTAGCATTCAACAGCCATGGACCCACCTTCCATTTGCATGCGTATGATTGCTGTAGCCACTTGTCTGCATGGAGGACAGCAAAAGCTATGCTATGTACATATGTGTTGTGTGTGTGGTCCATGCACATATCCACTGCAATTACATGTATGCCATAGCCAAACATGTGTGTTCGTTGGTGTACAGCGACAGTCATCTGTCACAGCTGTGTACGACCCAAGGCCCCTGGTATGTGTAGAGCCAACCTGGTTATGTACAGTGGTATCATTGCAATGCATAGCACATGATGGAACCCTGTCGGTACATGTGTAGTCTGCACAGCTGCTGTAGACCTATGTACAGTCCACTGGTCATGAGTCACATGATGTTGTGTTAATGTATGGCTGTGTATTGCTGGTCCAATGACATGGTGATGTCGGAGGGCTACATTGTAGATTGTGGTGTGTACCTCTGTGATATGCACCTGAGACATCTGTGATAGCTCCTGAGTGTGTACTGGTCAATACATGTGAGTGGCCTTCATGTACGTGGGGACAGTAATACCATACTGTGCCCTTCCGTGTTTAGAATCCATGTGCATGCAAGACAGCCCTTTGCAACTGCTAACTGTGTGAGCATGCCCAGTATGCCATTGTGTAGATGGACACACAGTACATTCCAAACTGCGCCCCTCCGTGTTTAGAATCCATGTGCATGCATGCAAGACAGCCCTTTGCAGCTGCTAAGTGTGTGAGCACGCCCAGTATGCCGTTGTGTAGATGGACACACAGTACTTTCCAAACAGACGTGTGATACTAAGTGTGTGGGCATGGCCATTGACATCCTGTATAGCGATGGTGGTCATCCAGGCAACAGGTGTCCATTTTCAATGTCACGATGGATATCTACATTGAACACACTGGTTGCTGTCTTGAAGGGTGTACTGTCTGTGGCGCGTCCCATATCTATGTAGTGTTGTTGTAGTGCTCCGTAGATATTTGGTTGCCCTGATCACACCACTGCAGTGTGTTTGTCTACGTCTACCTTGGGACAGTAATATGCTTTCAGACTGCTCACTCTCTATACATTCCCTATCGGCGTCCTTGCCTTTGCGGATGATGTCACCCACATAGAAGTATGCCTCTGGGAGTGCTGTGTTCAGTAATCTCGGTAGCGCATTCTGTAAATGCGTCATGCTGTAGTGTTTTAGCATAGTTAGGTGTATGTTCGACTCCCAGCCCTGCCAAGTGTGTGTGTGTGTGTGTGTGTGTGTGTGTGTGTGTGTGTGTGTGTGTGTGTGTGTGTGTGTGTGTGTGTGTGTTTGCGCGCATGTTCCCGTCCACCTGGGGACTCAGTCTTGCTTTTAGACGCCGCACACCACAGCAGTTTACTACCGATGTCGTTGCCTTTGCGGATGATGACACACACCTAGATGTCTGCCTCTGGGACTGCTGTGCTTAGTAATGTCAGTAGCGCATTCTGTAAATGCGTCATGCTGTAGTGTGTTAGGGTAGTTAGGTGTATGTTCGACTCCCAGCCCTGCCAAGTGTGTGTGTGTGTGTCTGTGTGTGTGTGTGTTTCCAGCTGCATGACAACAGTACATTGCTTTGACAGTATTCACTCTCCATAACATCCGTGCGGCATCTTTGCCTTTGATGCTGCTGTCTGCAGGCTAGACGTGTGCTTGTGTGAATCATGTGATCCACTGATCACGGTAGCGCGTTTTGTAACTGCGTAATGCTGTCATGTGGTACAGTGCTTACATTTATGTTCTGCTCCCAACCCTGCCACGTGTGTGTGTGTGTGTGTGTGTGTGTGTGTGTGTGTGTGTGTGTGTGTGTGTGTGTGTATGTATCTATCTACATATATAAAGAGATATATGTATGTATATAGCTATATATATATATATATATATATATATATATATATATATATATATATATATTGTATATTGTATATAGATATGTATGTTGGGATTATCGCTCTTGACTGTCCTGCATTGTCTGTACGTGAACACCTTGGATGTATGTACATCTGCTATGGCTCTGTGATAGTGCACATACTGTGTGCTGTAATGATCGTGGGCTATACATTTGTAGTGACTGGTTATTGTGTTGCTGGGTATTACACAGGCATTGGAAACAATGTTAGTGCAGCACCTTTGAGTGGTCATATGCAGATCTCGGAAACAGTCAGCGGTGGTTATTACATTGGAGTGTGAGTATGGCTCATATCCATCTGTAGTAACTGTCAAGTCTATGCATCCCAGGTAAACATTACAGACACACGTTTATCCACAGGTTGTGGTACAGATCCCAGGACTGTATGTGTAGACATTGACAGGTGCAGGACTGGGTTGTGTTGGATGCATGGAGGGGTGTCCATGGCCAGTAATGGGGATCTCTACAGCCTGGCAGGTACGGTCTGTGACTGTCCCACAACCTCCTGTATATGGCTGACACATGCTGTACCTGTGTATATGCAGACACACACACTTACCACAAACAGCTACGGCTATCACATACACACACCCATTGCACCACCATTGGGCCATGCAATAACCATTGTCCCTCACACACACACACACCTACGTGTACATTGGATGGCTCTATGACAGCTCTGGACATGTTAACACCACACCCTGTGCATATGATGTCACCTGTGCCACCACCTGTGATGCGTAACATTGATGCAGGATCTGACTAACCTGGTGCTGCTGCACACAGCGGCTTTATTCCACTGTATTAATGTTAGCATGCTGTTAACACACAGTGTGTTACTTCCAGGTGTACTTCGGCAGGCATGATGCATTGCAGCTATGACCATCACTGCAGCATAGTTTACAGCACTGTTACCTCTGATGATGTAGTCTCCATCCATGTGCCATTTCACTGATGTGCGTAGTATTGGCAGCATGTTTGTCTGTGTGTGCAGTACGTGTGTGATGTGTGTAGTACATATGTATACCTGCTTACAAATGCATACACGACATTACATGAGCTTCACCATTTGTACACTAGCTTACTCATTCTTCCACATGCGCACACGGGCTAACACATGCACACACATACTTACTCGGGCTTACTGGCGCGCACAGGCGCAGACACACTGTAGGCAGGTTTGCAGGTCACATCGGTGGTTTCCATGGCGTATGCCGTCAGTCTCCTGACGTTCCCTGGGATAGCTCACGACACGCCTCTTCCACTGAGTACTGACAGCATACATGTGACACTGCTCCAGTGAGGTTACAGTGTTTTGTACATACACACTCCTGTTGTCACCTATCTTCTACTCTAATAGTCCCCTTAACTTACACTACACTGTAGAGGCTTGGCCCATATGGCATGACATGTTGTGATTCACTATCCTCAGCCTCACTTGCCTCACATTGCCTACAAATGCTTTGTTACATCTCTGACAGAGCGCTTCCACACATAGGTACCAGTACGCAGTAGCCATGTTGTCTCCAGCTTGCCATTCATCTGCATGGCGTACTAACATCTAACTAAACCTACATTTTGTATGTATATTATCCATATGTCTTGTTTTGAAGTGCAGCACATTCTCGTGCGCTACGCTTCCACACCAAGGATCGGGGAAGGGCAACTACTGGTTCATTGATATCCAATGGACAAAGCCGCCACTGGCCTTGGACTTGGACATTGGCATGCTTCTTTGACTGTATTCATACTGTATTTGCAGCTGTCATTGCTCCATTTAGCAGCGTGCAAAACGTTAGTCGCATAACATCTGGGTACATTTCTGCACATAACTCTGCTCTTGCACGGACAGCTTACTGTTTCATGTACCGCATAGTTATGTAGGGTTACCACCTATCCCATTTTGCGAGGGACAGTCCCTCTTTGGGCAGTTGTGTCCTGCAAAATATTGTGAGAAAATGGCAAATGTCCTGATATTTTAGGACAAAAGTATTTTCTATATTGTATGTAATAGTTGCATAAAACAGTTATTCTGTATCTGAAACACCTAAATGTTATACGAAACAGAATAAGGAACAAAAATGCTACAAGAATAAACTTTTATTCAGGCAAACAACTGAAGTTCTGTCCTTTGTACTGGCCGTAGGTATGTTTTACCCTGCAAAATCTGATGTTTGTAGCACAAATGTCCCACTTTGGCCATTTGGAAAGGTGGCAACCCTATAATTACATCATTTGCATAGCTTAGACATACAAATGGGGTATGTTGCAAATCCCAACATTGTCCGTGCAATGTTCGTGTTACGGGCGGTCTTGCACGCCCCTGCGGGTGTTTGCTGAATAGCCTGGCAGTCATCTTTCCTTGCTGTACTCTCACTCAATCCATACACGCCGGAGGCTTCGTGTATCATGGCCTAGGCAATGTTCGTGTTACGGGCGGTCTTGCACGCCTGCGGGTGTTTGCTGAATAGCCTGGCAGTCATCTTTCCTTGCTGTACTCTCACTCAATCCATACACGCCGGAGGCTTCGTGTATCATGGCCTAGGCAATGTTCGTGTTACGGGCGGTCTTGCACGCCCCTGCGGGTGTTTGCTGAATAGCCTGGCAGTCATCTTTCCTTGCTGTACTCTCACTCAATCCATACACGCCGGAGGCTTCGTGTATCATGGCCTAGGCAATGTTCGTGTTACGGGCGGTCTTGCACGCCCCTGCGGGTGTTTGCTGAATAGCCTGGCAGTCATCTTTCCTTGCTGTACTCTCACTCAATCCATACACGCCGGAGGCTTCATGTATCATGGCCTAGGCAATGTTCGTGTTACGGGCGGTCTTGCACGCCCCTGCGGGTGTTTGCTGAATAGCCTGGCAGTCATCTTTCCTTGCTGTACTCTCACTCAATCCATACACGCCGGAGGCTTCGTGTATCATGGCCTAGGCAATGTTCGTGTTACGGGCGGTCTTGCACGCCCCTGCGGGTGTTTGCTGAATAGCCTGGCAGTCATCTTTCCTTGCTGTACTCTCACTCAATCCATACACGCCGGAGGCTTCATGTATCATGGCCTAGGCAATGTTCGTGTTACGGGCGGTCTTGCACGCCCTGCGGGTGTTTGCTGAATAGCCTGGCAGTCATCTTTCCTTGCTGTACTCTCACTCAATCCATACACCGGAGGCTTCGTGTATCATGGCCTAGGCAATGTTCGTGTTACGGGCGGTCTTGCACGCCCCTGCGGGTGTTTGCTGAATAGCCTGGCAGTCATCTTTCCTTGCTGTACTCTCACTCAATCCATACACGCCGGAGGCTTCGTGTATCATGGCCTAGGCAATGTTCGTGTTACGGGCGGTCTTGCACGCCCCTGCGGGTGTTTGCTGAATAGCCTGGCAGTCATCTTTCCTTGCTGTACTCTCACTCAATCCATACACGCCGGAGGCTTCGGGTATCATGGCCTAGGCAATGTTCGTGTTACGGGCGGTCTTGCACGCCCCTGCGGGTGTTTGCTGAATAGCCTGGCAGTCATCTTTCCTTGCTGTACTCTCACTCAATCCATACACGCCGGAGGCTTCGTGTATCATGGCCTAGGCAATGTTCGTGTTACGGGCGGTCTTGCACGCCCCTGCGGGTGTTTGCTGAATAGCCTGGCAGTCATCTTTCCTTGCTGTACTCTCACTCAATCCATACACGCCGGAGGCTTCGTGTATCATGGCCTAGGCAATGTTCGTGTTACGGGCGGTCTTGCACGCCCCTGCGGGTGTTTGCTGAATAGCCTGGCAGTCATCTTTCCTTGCTGTACTCTCACTCAATCCATACACGCCGGAGGCTTCATGTATCATGGCCTAGGCAATGTTCGTGTTACGGGCGGTCTTGCACGCCCCTGCGTGTGTTTGCTGAATAGCCTGGCAGTCATCTTTCCTTGCTGTACTCTCACTCAATCCATACACGCCGGAGGCTTCATGTATCATGGCCTAGGCAATGTTAGGTTACGGGCGGTCTTGCACCCTCGCGGGTGTTTGCTGAATAGCCTGGCAGTCATCTTTCCTTGCTGTACTCTCACTCAATCCATACACGCCGGAGGCTTCGTGTATCATGGCCTAGGCAATGTTCGTGTTACGGGCGGTCTTGCACGCCCGCGGGTGTTTGCTGAATAGCCTGGCAGTCATCTTTCCTTGCTGTACTCTCACTCAATCCATACACGCCGGAGGCTTCATGTATCATGGCCTAGGCAATGTTCGTGTTACGGGCGGTCTTGCACGCCCCTGCGGGTGTTTGCTGAATAGCCTGGCAGTCATCTTTCCTTGCTGTACTCTCACTCAATCCATACACGCCGGAGGCTTCGTGTATCATGGCCTAGGCAATGTTCGTGTTACGGGCGGTCTTGCACGCCCCTGCGGGTGTTTGCTGAATAGCCTGGCAGTCATCTTTCCTTGCTGTACTCTCACTCAATCCATACACGCCGGAGGCTTCGTGTATCATGGCCTAGGCAATGTTCGTGTTACGGGCGGTCTTGCACGCCCCTGCGGGTGTTTGCTGAATAGCCTGGCAGTCATCTTTCCTTGCTGTACTCTCACTCAATCCATACACGCCGGAGGCTTCGTGTATCATGGCCTAGGCAATGTTCGTGTTACGGGCGGTCTTGCACGCCCCTGCGGGTGTTTGCTGAATAGCCTGGCAGTCATCTTTCCTTGCTGTACTCTCACTCAATCCATACACGCCGGAGGCTTCATGTATCATGGCCTAGGCAATGTTCGTGTTACGGGCGGTCTTGCACGCCCCTGCGGGTGTTTGCTGAATAGCCTGGCAGTCATCTTTCCTTGCTGTACTCTCACTCAATCCATACACGCCGGAGGCTTCGTGTATCATGGCCTAGGCTTTGCTGTGTGCTATGTCTATTTGTGGTGTATGCATGGCTGTGGGTATGTCCCACTGTCATCACTGGTAAAGGTGACACCCTATAGGTACTTCCTGTAGACTGCTGTGTCATTTGACATGTCAGCACATACCTGCGGATGAACTTCCTACTGCAGCACTTTTCATACCTTCTGCATTATCTTGCGGTCGGTAATGCTGTTTCCTCAGACATGTATCTGTTTCAGATCATACCTATCAACCTCCTAGTGCAAAACATCTGTACAAAGCCTAACATGATGGGGGGACAGATAGGGGCAGATTCTACATATTGCTCTTACAAACGTAGATAGTTGGCAGTATTATAGGTTTTGCATTAGTATGACCTTTCTGAGGGAGTTGTGGTCTTAAACACATATGTTTATCATTATTTAATGATGTCAGTTATCAGGTATTTGGCAGACAGGTACACATACCTCTCAACCTCCGACAGCAGGAAATCTGGACAAAGCCATAACTAAAAGTGGGGCAAAAGCCCAAAAGTAGGGCCAGTTTTTAAATATTGCTCTTACAAACTTAAAAAGTTGATAGAAGAACAGGTTTTGCATTAGCATGAATTTTCTGAAGGGTATGAAGTCTGAAACTCAAATGTCTTTCATTATTTTCTAACTTCAGTCTTTAATGATTTGCACTAATTTGCCAGAAAACCACAATTTTATGAAAAATGTACCAAATATATGAGGCAAAAATCTGGACATTCTGCAAAAATCTGTACAGCTGAGAGGTATGCAGGTACAGATTGTGAGAGGAACACACCACACATATGAGGCATACATCTGCACATTTGTACAGTTACGCCAATACACACAATACATGGCGCCATCACAGGCCAGTTACCATTACATTCCTATTGCTGAACACACCCACCCACTGGGTTATATTCCTCACACAGGCCAACAGGTGCTTATCCACACTACTTATTCCATCATGTACCTTATGTGTAGGCCGGTATTTGCGCTTTCCATCAGTGGCAGAGCTCACGTATGAGTATGGTAGACTGGACACTGTATCGGTGACACTGCATGACACCCTGAGGGACAAATGTCGTTTGAGTCTATTAACCTCCCACATTGACTTTCACAGGCCATACATTGTAATTCACATTTGTGGACAAACATGCTTATGACTTGTACATGTTTTGTCATTTGTCCTGACGTCTTTCTTCTCACCTGTCCACCTAGTATCACTAGTTCTGTACATTTCATTAGGACGGGTTACCTTCATACCTCTCACCTGTACACATTATGGGTATACGCCCTGGGGTTTGACCTATGATTCTGTTACATTTGTCATGATAATGTGCCTTTCTGATAGATTGCTGGCAAGGCATGACGGACTGTGCGGTTAGGTTATCATGACTGACATTTCTATTTCATGATTACTAACTCTCATAACATTCATATTCCTGACTACGCAGTTATTCTATCAACGGTCTATATTTAATATAGTCCCTATTTGTCTGTCATGTACTATGCCTAAGTCCAGCTGTCTTATTCTGACATTCTGGCAGGTATGGTTACCATCTTGGTCGTATGCATGTCCATCCATGATAATCACCTACATGACACTGATATAGGTCCCTACGTCTTCCCCCAATGGTTTACACAATATCCAGTGGATGGGTTGCACCTTTTTGGTGAATATAGGCGTGTGCTATACCCACATAGGTATATTGATCACTCCCATGGGGTGTACCTAATAGATCTGTGCCAACCAGCACCTTGGCCCAATTCTGCATACCCATGATTCCCATACCTGACACACCTCCACAGTACCCATTAGACATGTTTAATGTGAGCGATAATAAAATGTGAGGACACTTCCGAGCATTCCCCACTCCGCGGATATCAGCTCGTACGTCATACATTCAATCGACCCATGTGTTATTACCCTTGCACCTGCTACTGTTGCATGTACAGCTATATTGTAGTTGCAGCTGTGACATCTTTTGCATCAATGACGGTTCGCACTTTGTACGGATCAATTTTTGGGGTCCTGCAAAGGACACCTATATTCATGTTTAACGTGTAGAACTTGCAGGCCCTGTCACACTGGTACTTTCCAGGAAATGGTTTGGAAACCATCGGTGTATTCTCCTTTCATGCATGTCTGTCTGTCTATCCATATTAGCTATACCGTGACCTATTTATGTACATGTGTTATATGTACAGGGACATATGTTTGTTGTGTATATATCTATTCATGTATCGTGTGTGTATAGATATATATATCTGTACATATATACATATGTCTGTACATTCGTCATCTCGTAATTTGCTTTGGATTATGTCTGTGGATATATGTGTATATATATCTCCATATCATACCTTTCAACTGTACAGATTTCCGCTGCATGTACAGCTGTTTGCCTCTTATCTTTGCTCCTTTTTTCATAACCTTGTGTCTATCTGGCAAGTTAGTGGCATATCATTAAAGACTGACGTTGGTAAATAATGACAAACATTTCAGGTTACGACTTCATACCCTTCAGAGAATCCATGCTAGTGACACACCTGTTATTCTATCAACTTTCTATGTTTGTTAGGCAATATCTGGGGATTGTTCCTATTTGTGGTCCGTTTTTCATAACCTTGTGTCTACCTGGCAAGTTAGTGGCATATCATTAAAGACTGACGTTGGTAAATAATGACAAACATTTCAGGTTGTGACTTCATACCCTTCAGAGAATCCATGCTAGTGACACACCTGTTATTCTATCCACTTTCTATGTTTGTTAGGGCAATATCTGGGGATTGTTCCTATTTGTACCAGTTGTTGTCATGGCTTTGTTCGGTTTCGTATTTTATGGGTTTAAGAGGTATGAGCCATGTACATGGAACGTGGGGAAAACAACATTCATTTTCTAGTCTGTGAGCGGATTACACACGCGCAGGCGCACTTGCATATCCTTATTGTGGGTTACATATGTTTCATAGATAATTGTGCTTCAGTGAACTTTCATAATTCTGACCGTAACAGTTACATATCTGTATTCCAGTTTACGGACTACTGCAAAACACACGTTCACCTTTACATATTTAAATGTGTGTACTGCACAAACGCTTTAATTACACTTTCAAGTTATATGTGCAGTGGTCGTAGGTCAACCGGGACTGCATTCACGTTGGCTGGATACCAGAGCCACTATTCTATTGGTGTTCTCCCTCATTGATATGCATACCCATAGTACTTAGCTACATCAACATATGCCTCACCGCTTCACCTACAACACAGGCATCCATTCTCCTGCTGGGAAAAAGGCAGTACTACATATTACACATTCCCTATTGCCTACTGCTGTGGACTCGGGCTGCATTGTTAATCACTCTGAGGGTATGCAGAACACCAAGGCATATAGTCCAGCCACATACAGGTCTTTGATTGTCAGGGTGTTCATGTAATGATCTGGGTTTAGGCTTGTCCACCTGGTGAACGGAACTTCCTTGGCTGAGGTCAAATGTCAGACGAAGAATATGGATAGGGCTTATCTCCCTATTTTGAAGTTTTACCTGTGTTTATAGACACAGGTGTTTGGGCACCTGTCAGCAGCTTATTCTGTTGGCATTACATATTATGGGTGGGGTTGTTACAGTCCATACTCCACGGTGAGGGGTGTTCCCATTCACATTTGACTATTACCTGTATACAGTCATACGGGATTATTATTTTGGACATGAAGTGACTACAGGTATGCGGTTGTACATTACACAAGTGTGAAGGGCTGTTCCTGTAAATATGTACACCTGGGAGGACCATACCTCTCAACCTCTTAGAGCACTGAACCTGCGCAAAACCTACACGGTGGGGGGACAATTAGGGACACATTTTAACGATTGTTCTTACAAGCTTACAACATTGATAGAATGCTAGGTCTTGCATTAGCATGACTTTTCTGCAGGTTGTGGAGTCTTATACTCAGGATATTTCTCATTATTTACTGATGTCAATCCTCAGCTATTTGCCACACTGGTGCAGATTGTCGGAGGCACACACCAACACTATGGGGTGAACCTGTGGTCATTCTTAGGGTTGCCACCTTTTCGACTGCCCAAAGTGGGACATGTTCTGTAGAGATGTCAGATTTTCCAGGACAAAACATACCTAGAGCCTTGCATAGTACTGAACTTTAACCTTTTTTGTACATATAATAGCTTATTCTAGTAACATTTGAATTGCTTATGCTACTTCACATAACATATTGAGGATTCATATATAAAATAACCATTTTATGTGACTATTAAAGTAAATTAGGGAATAAACTCTCAGGATATTTGCTATGTCTTGATTTTTTTCACATGGCACAACTGCCTACAGAGGGACTGTTACTCGCAAAGTGGGACAGGTGGTGACCCTAGTCATTCTGCGAATATCCAGACAGTTGAGTGGTATGGCATGGACCTATGTAATACGCTGTTGTGTTCTGGCACAGCAGTAGCTCAGCATTAAAGACTGCAGTCGGAACGTGCTGACAGACAATTGGGTTTCAGACTTCATACTCCAGACATCAATGCCAATGTGCAAACTGTTATTCTATCAAATTCTATGTTTCTAACAGATATGTTTACAGATTGTGCCTGAGTTTGGACCTTTGTCTCACTTATATTCATGGCTCTGTCCAGATATCTTGCTCACACAGGTTGACAGGTATGGTCAGTCACGACTGCACACAGTCAGTGTCCCTCACACTTGATCAGGGTTGACCTGTTTTCGTAGTGTCTTCCTCGCCCTCGTGCCATTTTCCACTTTGCAAATGTGTGCATTATATTCTCCCTCCTATTCATGTCTGGACACGTGCATCACGGGAAGGTATTTTATCCTGGGTGGTAGGTTATGCATGCCCACTTAGGGCTGGACAGTGTCATGGACCTCCACTGCACGTTCTGACTTGTGTCCAGATATCTACTGGATTGGACATCATGTCGTCATACCCATTCTACTATTTACACAAGTTGGTCATCCCATGAGGGATATCCCAAAAATTGATCAAGACGAAAACAAGTTAGATAACGAAGATTTTTGTGGCTTCACGAAAATGTGCAGGGGGTTTTACCTGCAGGGGATACATGGTTTGCAATCCTGACACTGCCTAGGGTGACAATACCTACTACATATGCGTAGGGGTCACTGTGTGTAGCTGTTTCTGCAACAAACCAGTGGACCAAGTATGGCTGGATTTGGTGGACGTTCTGGTATGGTGGCAGGTTGTGTGTTGTGGAGGGTATGCTGGGTAGGCTATTATGCATCCAGGTGAGTTGCGTTTGTTATGGCCAGTTCCATCAGAACCCATCTGTGGGTATTTGATGGTGCCGTATCTATACATTTGTCTTGCATATTTCCACATTCATATGTTTGTGGATTGTGTTCTACACTATGGCCTGTCTGCTTGTCTTGCAGCTGTTTCTACATGAGGTTGTGTTTCTTTCCACGTCACCCGCTGCCCCCTCATACACCTCCGGTTCACCTTTTCTGCATACGACACAAGTATCGCCTTTGAGGAATTTACCATTAAACACACACCCCTCACACGCAAATTACTCACACCCCATAGAGCACTACTTTGGTTGTTGGCCCATGACACGGCCAGAGTTACACATTGACTACCCTACATGTGTTGGGTACCTTTATGGTTGTGTGGACTACCCTGCCATGTTTGCTGTCCACATGCTATACCTCACGCACATAGGTACACGCCCTTACTTCACTTTCATTACTTGGTTGGTGTATCCAGGTACTACCCGTTCGACTGTGTCACATACACGTTCGGATTATACAGCTGCCTTCTGGATTTTGCCAGCCTGTTCTACTCATTGGTAGGATGGCACCTTTTCCTGTGTCCAAGCTATTCCTTACACATGTCCGACTGTTGTGGACATTGCCTCCCCACAATCAATGGTTGTGTTTCCACCTTTTCAATTGGCCACAGTGTGACATAGGGTTACCACCTGTCCCACTTTGCAAGGGACAGTCCCTCTTTGGGCAGTTGTGTCCTGACATGTAATTGTCAACATGGTAAATGTCCTGAGATTTTAGGACAAACATATTTCTTATATTTTATGTGATAGTTGCATTAAATAGTTAATTCAATACCTGTTATAAGAAACAGACTAAGCAACTAAAATGCTACAGGAATACGCTTTTCTGTAGGCAAAACAGTTATGTTCTGTCCTTTATACTGGCCGTGGGTATGTGTCGGCCTGTACAGTCTGATGTCTGTACCAAACATGTCCCACTTTGGCCATTTGTGAGGGTGGCAACCCTACTGTGACAGTTGCTGTGAACACAGTATATTTTACAGGTTGACACATACCCACGGTCAGTTCGGCAGATAGAACTTACAATTCTTGCCTATATCTAAGCTTATTCTTGTAGCATTTCAGTATCTTATTCTGTTTGTTATGACATTTATGTATTATACGTCAGGTGAAATATGTTTAATGCAACTAATGCATGATGTCTACAGAGGAATTATGTACTATATTCTCTGGACATTTGCCAGTTTTACATGTTTGTGTCAGGACACATCTGCCCACAGAGGGACTGTCGCTCGCAAAGTGGGACAGGTGGTAATCTTGGTCGACGGTACGGATCATACTGTTCCTTTCGGCCTACATGTGTCCGTGTTGTTATGGCTCATTTCTATGCTCCTTCTGTTTCGTTTACATGCGTATGCTATTTCCTATCACATTTGGTGTGTGAAATACGGACATACCTTTTGTATGTGACTATTACATGGCTTGTGGGATATGATTCGGACATACAGTCACTGCCTATATCTACATTTCTCCTCGTGTATTTTGTTATGGAGACATCTGCACAGCTATGTTCCCTCCCTCAAATTATGGGTCGGCTGGTGACCCACTCCGTTGGACTGGACGTACCTACTGGCGGCGAGCTAACATCTGATACGTTTCACTTCCACATGGTATAGCTATCTACACTATGTTGGACTACAGGCACACGGTTTTCCTGTCATTTGTTCATGGGTAGGGACCCGTTATTCCCTACCGTGCATTTGTGTTTGAGTCTTCATTTTCTGTTCGCAGGGACTCTGCTTTGCATACGTTTCAGTCTCCACAGACACTGATAGGTACGATTACTATTGCTGGCGGAATATAATATTCAGCAGTTTAGGTTGCTCCTCGAAAGCCGACATTGACATGCCTCCCTGCGCAACTTCGATACGCCCCTTGCACTCGCGCACGTTTCCTATGCACGTGTCTGTGGCGGCTGCGCTCCTTCATTAATATGCATATGGCACGACTACTCCACATCTACACCACACGGCCGGTGCAAGCCTTACGCCGGCCTTGCGCCAAGCTTCATGAATCTGGGGGAATGTGATTTTAAATAATAAGAAAAGGAAATTAGAAAGGGGATATTAATGAATATGCACAAAAAATTCAATACCCTAAACCAAAAAGATTTATGAATTATGAAAAGTGTGAAGGGGAACACTTGAGACATAATAGTTCTAGACAATTTAACAACATAGTAAGTGAGGTTTTAGTTAAAATAATGTCAATAACGACGACCATTTGACTACTAGTGAAGAACTTGCACAACCTGCAGACTTGAATTACCCTTTAGAACACCCCCCGAGGTCCGAAAGGCTGAAAAACAAGCAGCGTCTGGGTTACAATTATGGTAACTGGAGGGGGTGGACGAACAGAGGTGGGAGACAGGTCTAGTGAGTGAGCAGGAAAGTGTAGTGTCTACTGTTGAGCATATTGTGTGTGAAGGTCCTAGGTTTAAATACCATGGCCACACTTCATTTAATTATAGCAGTTTGAATATTACTGAGGTACATTTTGATTTATTCGCAAAGGGTTTTGAATTTATCCCTAAGAAAAAAATGTGATATAAGTAAAGTGATAATTGATTTAAAAATGTTTATTTGAAAGAAAAATCTTGAAGTTCTATTAGAAGGACATGTTAGAAGCAATGAAAGTCTGAGAAAGAAAAGTACCTGGAACCACTCCCTCATTGTATCCCCAGTTAAAAATTTTCAAAAATGCTGTAGAAATAGAATTAAGGGAGAAGATCTCTAAGAATAAAGTAGGTCCAATTTAACTAATAACAAAAGGGCTTTACTAGAGAATATTAGGTCTAATAACTTTGCCAGGATGATGAAACAAGACAAGGGTGATGGGACTGTCTTCATGGACTCTTATTATTTATGAGGGCAAAATGATGGAAATTTTGTTAGATGAGAACAAGTACATTAGGGTGTTCAAGAATGAGATAAACTTGGCACTTAATGACTTGGTTTTGGAAGGCTTTATTGATTTAGAAATGTTTTATTTTTTACATAACAAAGAGCCTGGGCTGCCCACAATTTTGGGATTCCTAAGGTCCATAAAGACATAGAGAATCCACCCCTCAGAGGTATAGTGGCAAGTGAATCTGTCACGGCTCCTTTAGCTAAATATGTAGACTTTAAATTAAAAAACATATCCACAGGAGGCAGCTAGTGTTTTAAAAGATTTGTGGGATTTTTAAGGAGTGCTAAGAACACTTTGGGCGTAGGTCATATTATTTTCATGACGACTGATATAATCGCTTTATTTACCTCTATCCCCCACAAGGAGGGTTTAGACTTTTTTGAAGAAATTCTAAGGAGGGACAGAAAACTTTCTGAAAGAGAGTTATATATATATTTGGAATTAATGGAAATGGTTCTTAACAATAACTTTATATATTTCGAGGGAGAATTTTTTCGTCAAACTAAGGGTGTAGCCATGGAAGCTATGTGTGCACCTAGTTATGCTAGCATAGTTCTTTCATGCTGAGAGGGGGTCTATAACAAGTGAAAGAAAATGTATATAATCAAATGTATTTACATCCACACATAAATGCCGAAACAAGTAAACGTCGAACACATAAAAGCTTGAAAATCAAAACATCAAAAATTTTTACTTGGCCAGCAACTGCTCCCTAGTGTAATAAGTGTAACTAACCACCAAAATTAACTTTTCTTACCCTACCAAGCTGTGCTTTATGTGCAAGAAAAGAAATATATTTTACATACAAAACGGGTATTAAACTATACCGTATTTTAAGTAAACTACAAACTGAGTGATTACTTATTTAAATAACCTCCTCACCCACAAATTAAACTATGCCGTATTTTAAGCAAATTGCAAACTGAGTGATTACACATTTAAATAACCTTCTCGCCCAAGAGATCAAAATATGCACTTCAATAATACATAGAAAACATATGGCGCACACAGCATATCAATGTTAGTATGGTATTAAATTTTAAGTAGCATGCCAACTGCACGTAAGAATTCAAGTACAGTATACTGTTCTTTATTTTTCAAAACAGTTTGTAGATGAAAGTCCCTTTCTAAATGTTTTCTCTTCTTTGGAGAAACAGGACATGCAGACATTAACTGTAATCTAATTTCGTCAACCTGATTTTGCTCTCTAACAAGTACTGACAGAACAGCTGGTATGTCAGAAATATGTCTGCCTAGCAGACACCTAATCCTCCTATGCCAGCCCTCCATGTAATTTTGTGTTCATGGTAAAGAAACATTGTTCAAACAGGAGACATTCCAGAATGATATAGGGTACACAGGAGGAAACCGTAAATGAATTGTAGTTCTAGTGATCTGCTTCCGTAAGCGGCCCAATACATAAATATCAGAGAAATATGTGATCATCTCTTTGCCATCAGCAGGAAATGTTTAGATCTCTAAATGCTGGAATCATAGGTTCATAGGTTAGTACTAAGCTAACTGCCCTTGCGAGCCATTTTAAGCCTAGCCAATTATCCCTTGTGAGACTTGAACCCTGCACCTTGTGTTTGTAAGGCAAACACCTTAACCATTAGGCCACCCTCCCAACCCTCAGAAATGAAAGTGCTATTAGTTCTTTAACGGAACGCTGAAATTCAAGAGAAGTACTATAAAGTCTAGATGAGTTAAGTTACTGAATTTTGCGCCACACATTCTATGAGAAATGGAAGAAACAACCTTTACTTTTCTCATTGAAAAAGTTTGCTTCTATACTTTTAATTGCAGCTAGTTCAAAGTCACACAATAAGTATTCCACCGAAGGTGTTAGATCACATCTAGCTAACAAGTTAAACAGACACTCCCACATCAAATCGTATGCCTTAAAAGACTTTTTAGTCATCAAGACATATACTAAAGGAAGACATCTCTGTTTGTCACCATGGTTAACAAATGCATGAACACTATATTACTGCCTACGCAGTCTACCTTTTGTAAGGAATACTCCATCCATGAGTCATATATTTGTATTACACAAGTCTTTGACATTTTCTTTTGTTGTAAACAGTAAAACATGTATATTTAACTGCAAATCTACCTTACGTTCCTGGATGAATTCAGATTCTTTTAATTTATAATCATCCAGACATACTGCACCTAAAGTTGTACATGGTTTACAGTTTGTTAACAAAGTTATTCTCCTAACTCTGTTAACCTGTTGTAATAGTGATCGCCTAGTTGGCAATGCAACAGTAGACTCAAAGGATGTGGTAGCAAGAATGTCATCAACAACTAAACATGGTGTGTTCCTGTAAGTACTAGCCATATCCTTCAATGTACTACATGCTTAAACACGGTGTGTTCCTGCAGGTACTAGCCATATCCTTCAATGAACTACATGCTTAAACATGGTGTGTTCCTGCAAGTACTAGCCATATCCTTCAATGTACTACATGCCTTGTACTTTTCAACTAACGTTGGCTCTGACGGATGCTCATGAATAGTAGACTTCAGGAGAATTTCTTCTCCACCTTTATCAACTGTTATAGCCCTACTCTTACATTTATCTGTTGTTTTCAAACGACAGCACCAATACTTACGGCTTTTTAGAACTTTCTCTAAATTGTACAAATAGCCGTCAACAACTAGCATATCTTTCTTTTTTGGGGATTTAACTGTGTAATAGTTACAACCTATTACACCAGGTCCAGCAAGAGTGCTACAAGTCATAGCTGCAGGTATAAACGCTGTATACACACGTATTTTCCAGAAATGTTAATTTAAATACTGTGTTGTTACGTTTTATTTTCGTTATGTTTTTAAGTATTTCACATGAATTATAAACGGTATTTATTTAATTAATTGATAGTGAAGTTACAAAAGTGAATATACGTACACTTTTTGTTTATTTTATTTACGGGTATTGGTGTTATTTCATACATATTCATATTTACGTTTGGGCGTCATCATTTAACGCACCTAACAGGCAATGTGTCCAACTAAAATAGTTTGATGATATATTTTTCACTGAAAGAACATTTTGACATTTAGTTATTTCGGCGTTTATGTGTCGATGTGAATACATTTGATTATATAAATTTTTGTTCACTTGATATAGACCCGCTGAGAGGAGAAATTTGTTTTTAATTGTAGATCTAAGGAATGCTGGGTGTTGTACAAACATTTTCTGGACAACAGTTGTTTATTTTGGGTAGCAAGTGAAGAAAGATTTTTAGAATTTTTCGACTATATATCAAATTCCTCCGTTTTTTTTTTTTTTAAATTTACTTACAAAATTGGATATTAACGTATAAATTACCTTGATGTTACTATTTTGAAAAATAACTGTTTATTTGCGTCTAGGGTACATAGGAAAAGCACTTATTGTAATTCCTTTCTGCACTTCCATAGTGCACACCCATTTTCCCAAAAGAAAAGTATTGTCAAAGGCCAGTTTGTCCAGGGGAGCAAGATAATCTCTGCCGATAAAGATTTTTTAAACTAGAGCTTTCTGTTAAAATCTATATTCCTAGAAAGGGGAAACACTTATAAAAGAGGTATATGATGAGGTTCTTAGAAACAGAAAGGACATATTTGCACCCATTTTGGGTATTAGTGACTCCCATTTGATGGTTGATGATATTACCAACATTGCAAAAGGGGAATATGAAAATGCGTTCATATTGAACTAGAATGATGACTCACATATTATTACTGATATTGTCATGAAGGAATGGGATAGATTTGCCAAGTTTTCAGACCTGAATCTTAAGTTTGATAAGCCTTTGAAGTACATTTTCAGAAAGGGTAGTTGCATTGAGGATCTTTTAGAAAACAAGTCAGGTAATAGTAAGAAAAAGAAGGTAGCAAAATCGTATAACAACTGTGATGCTAAAGGGATAGTGTACATAGCAGTGTGTGAAAAATATTAGGCAAAATCGTATAACAACTGTGATGCTAAAGGGATAGTGTACATAGTAATGTGTGAAAAATATTAGGCAAAATCGTATTACAACTGTGATGCTAAAGGGATAGTGTACATAGCAGTGTGTGAAAAATATTAGGCAAAATCGTATTACAACTGTGATGCTAAAGGGATAGTGTACATAGCAGTGTGTGAAAAATATTAGGCAAAATCATTATTACAACTGTGATGCTAAAGGGATAGTGTACATAGCAGTGTGTGAAAAATATTAGGCAAAATCGTATTACAACTGTGATGCTAAAGGGATAGTGTACATAGCAGTGTGTGAAAAATATTAGGCAAAATCGTATTACAACTGTGATGCTAAAGGGATAGTGTACATAGCAGTGTGTGAAAAATATTAGGCAAAATCGTATTACAACTGTGATGCTAAAGGGATAGTGTACATAGCAGTGTGTGAAAAATATTAGGCAAAATCGTATTACAACTGTGATGCTAAAGGGATAGTGTACATAGCAGTGTGTGAAAAATATTAGGCAAAATCGTATTACAACTGTGATGCTAAAGGGATAGTGTACATAGCAGTGTGTGAAAAATATTAGGCAAAATCGTATTACAACTGTGATGCTAAAGGGATAGTGTACATAGCAGTGTGTGAAAAATATTAGGCAAAATCGTATTACAACTGTGATGCTAAAGGGATAGTGTACATAGCAGTGTGTGAAAAATATTAGGCAAAATCGTATTACAACTGTGATGCTAAAGGGATAGTGTACATAGCAGTGTGTGAAAAATATTAGGCAAAATCATTATTACAACTGTGATGCTAAAGGGATAGTGTACATAGCAGTGTGTGAAAAATATTAGGCAAAATCGTATTACAACTGTGATGCTAAAGGGATAGTGTACATAGCAGTGTGTGAAAAATATTAGGCAAAATCGTATTACAACTGTGATGCTAAAGGGATAGTGTACATAGCAGTGTGTGAAAAATATTAGGCAAAATCGTATTACAACTGTGATGCTAAAGGGATAGTGTACATAGCAGTGTGTGAAAAATATTAGGCAAAATCAAATTACAACTGTGATGCTAAAGGGATAGTGTACATAGCAGTGTGTGAAAAATATTAGGCAAAATCGTATTACAACTGTGATGCTAAAGGGATAGTGTACATAGCAGTGTGTGAAAAATATTAGGCAAAATCGTATTACAACTGTGATGCTAAAGGGATAGTGTACATAGCAGTGTGTGAAAAATATTAGGCAAAATCATTATTACAACTGTGATGCTAAAGGGATAGTGTACATAGCAGTGTGTGAAAAATATTAGGCAAAATCGTATTACAACTGTGATGCTAAAGGGATAGTGTACATAGCAGTGTGTGAAAAATATTAGGCAAAATCGTATTACAACTGTGATGCTAAAGGGATAGTGTACATAGCAGTGTGTGAAAAATATTAGGCAAAATCGTATTACAACTGTGATGCTAAAGGGATAGTGTACATAGCAGTGTGTGAAAAATATTAGGCAAAATCATTATTACAACTGTGATGCTAAAGGGATAGTGTACATAGCAGTGTGTGAAAAATATTAGGCAAAATCGTATTACAACTGTGATGCTAAAGGGATAGTGTACATAGCAGTGTGTGAAAAATATTAGGCAAAATCGTATTACAACTGTGATGCTAAAGGGATAGTGTACATAGCAGTGTGTGAAAAATATTAGGCAAAATCATATTACAACTGTGATGCTAAAGGGATAGTGTACATAGCAGTGTGTGAAAAATATTAGGCAAAATCGTATTACAACTGTGATGCTAAAGGGATAGTGTACATAGCAGTGTGTGAAAAATATTAGGCAAAATCGTATTACAACTGTGATGCTAAAGGGATAGTGTACATAGCAGTGTGTGAAAAATATTAGGCAAAATCGTATTACAACTGTGATGCTAAAGGGATAGTGTACATAGCAGTGTGTGAAAAATATTAGGCAAAATCGTATTACAACTGTGATGCTAAAGGGATAGTGTACATAGCAGTGTGTGAAAAATATTAGGCAAAATCGTATTACAACTGTGATGCTAAAGGGATAGTGTACATAGCAGTGTGTGAAAAATATTAGGCAAAATCGTATTACAACTGTGATGCTAAAGGGATAGTGTACATAGCAGTGTGTGAAAAATATTAGGCAAAATCGTATTACAACTGTGATGCTAAAGGGATAGTGTACATAGCAGTGTGTGAAAAATATTAGGCAAAATCGTATTACAACTGTGATGCTAAAGGGATAGTGTACATAGCAGTGTGTGAAAAATATTAGGCAAAATCGTATTACAACTGTGATGCTAAAGGGATAGTGTACATAGCAGTGTGTGAAAAATATTAGGCAAAATCGTATTACAACTGTGATGCTAAAGGGATAGTGTACATAGCAGTGTGTGAAAAATATTAGGCAAAATCGTATTACAACTGTGATGCTAAAGGGATAGTGTACATAGCAGTGTGTGAAAAATATTAGGCAAAATCGTATTACAACTGTGATGCTAAAGGGATAGTGTACATAGCAGTGTGTGAAAAATATTAGGCAAAATCGTATTACAACTGTGATGCTAAAGGGATAGTGTACATAGCAGTGTGTGAAAAATATTAGGCAAAATCGTATTACAACTGTGATGCTAAAGGGATAGTGTACATAGCAGTGTGTGAAAAATATTAGGCAAAATCGTATTACAACTGTGATGCTAAAGGGATAGTGTACATAGCAGTGTGTGAAAAATATTAGGCAAAATCATTATTACAACTGTGATGCTAAAGGGATAGTGTACATAGCAGTGTGTGAAAAATATTAGGCAAAATCGTATTACAACTGTGATGCTAAAGGGATAGTGTACATAGCAGTGTGTGAAAAATATTAGGCAAAATCATTATTACAACTGTGATGCTAAAGGGATAGTGTACATAGCAGTGTGTGAAAAATATTAGGCAAAATCGTATTACAACTGTGATGCTAAAGGGATAGTGTACATAGCAGTGTGTGAAAAATATTAGGCAAAATCGTATTACAACTGTGATGCTAAAGGGATAGTGTACATAGCAGTGTGTGAAAAATATTAGGCAAAATCGTATTACAACTGTGATGCTAAAGGGATAGTGTACATAGCAGTGTGTGAAAAATATTAGGCAAAATCATTATTACAACTGTGATGCTAAAGGGATAGTGTACATAGCAGTGTGTGAAAAATATTAGGCAAAATCGTATTACAACTGTGATGCTAAAGGGATAGTGTACATAGCAGTGTGTGAAAAATATTAGGCAAAATCGTATTACAACTGTGATGCTAAAGGGATAGTGTACATAGCAGTGTGTGAAAAATATTAGGCAAAATCGTATTACAACTGTGATGCTAAAGGGATAGTGTACATAGCAGTGTGTGAAAAATATTAGGCAAAATCGTATTACAACTGTGATGCTAAAGGGATAGTGTACATAGCAGTGTGTGAAAAATATTAGGCAAAATCGTATTACAACTGTGATGCTAAAGGGATAGTGTACATAGCAGTGTGTGAAAAATATTAGGCAAAATCGTATTACAACTGTGATGCTAAAGGGATAGTGTACATAGCAGTGTGTGAAAAATATTAGGCAAAATCGTATTACAACTGTGATGCTAAAGGGATAGTGTACATAGCAGTGTGTGAAAAATATTAGGCAAAATCGTATTACAACTGTGATGCTAAAGGGATAGTGTACATAGCAGTGTGTGAAAAATATTAGGCAAAATCGTATTACAACTGTGATGCTAAAGGGATAGTGTACATAGCAGTGTGTGAAAAATATTAGGCAAAATCGTATTACAACTGTGATGCTAAAGGGATAGTGTACATAGCAGTGTGTGAAAAATATTAGGCAAAATCGTATTACAACTGTGATGCTAAAGGGATAGTGTACATAGCAGTGTGTGAAAAATATTAGGCAAAATCATCGTATTACAACTGTGATGCTAAAGGGATAGTGTACATAGCAGTGTGTGAAAAATATTAGGCAAAATCGTATTACAACTGTGATGCTAAAGGGATAGTGTACATAGCAGTGTGTGAAAAATATTAGGCAAAAAAATTATTACAACTGTGATGCTAAAGGGATAGTGTACATAGCAGTGTGTGAAAAATATTAGGCAAAATCGTATTACAACTGTGATGCTAAAGGGATAGTGTACATAGCAGTGTGTGAAAAATATTAGGCAAAATCGTATTACAACTGTGATGCTAAAGGGATAGTGTACATAGCAGTGTGTGAAAATATTAGGCAAAATCGTATTACAACTGTGATGCTAAAGGGATAGTGTACATAGCAGTGTGTGAAAAATATTAGGCAAAATCGTATTACAACTGTGATGCTAAAGGGATAGTGTACATAGCAGTGTGTGAAAAATATTAGGCAAAATCGTATTACAACTGTGATGCTAAAGGGATAGTGTACATAGCAGTGTGTGAAAAATATTAGGCAAAATCGTATTACAACTGTGATGCTAAAGGGATAGTGTACATAGCAGTGTGTGAAAAATATTAGGCAAAATCGTATTACAACTGTGATGCTAAAGGGATAGTGTACATAGCAGTGTGTGAAAAATATTAGGCAAAATCGTATTACAACTGTGATGCTAAAGGGATAGTGTACATAGCAGTGTGTGAAAAATATTAGGCAAAATCATTATTACAACTGTGATGCTAAAGGGATAGTGTACATAGCAGTGTGTGAAAAATATTAGGCAAAATCGTATTACAACTGTGATGCTAAAGGGATAGTGTACATAGCAGTGTGTGAAAAATATTAGGCAAAATCGTATTACAACTGTGATGCTAAAGGGATAGTGTACATAGCAGTGTGTGAAAAATATTAGGCAAAATCGTATTACAACTGTGATGCTAAAGGGATAGTGTACATAGCAGTGTGTGAAAAATATTAGGCAAAATCGTATTACAACTGTGATGCTAAAGGGATAGTGTACATAGCAGTGTGTGAAAAATATTAGGCAAAATCGTATTACAACTGTGATGCTAAAGGGATAGTGTACATAGCAGTGTGTGAAAAATATTAGGCAAAATCATTATTACGACTGTGATGCTAAAGGGATAGTGTACATAGCAGTGTGTGAAAAATATTAGGCAAAATCGTATTACAACTGTGATGCTAAAGGGATAGTGTACATAGCAGTGTGTGAAAAATATTAGGCAAAATCATTATTACAACTGTGATGCTAAAGGGATAGTGTACATAGCAGTGTGTGAAAATATTAGGCAAAATCGTATTACAACTGTGATGCTAAAGGGATAGTGTACATAGCAGTGTGTGAAAAATATTAGGCAAAATCGTATTACAACTGTGATGCTAAAGGGATAGTGTACATAGCAGTGTGTGAAAAATATTAGGCAAAATCATATTACAACTGTGATGCTAAAGGGATAGTGTACATAGCAGTGTGTGAAAAATATTAGGCAAAATCGTATTACAACTGTGATGCTAAAGGGATAGTGTACATAGCAGTGTGTGAAAAATATTAGGCAAAATCGTATTACAACTGTGATGCTAAAGGGATAGTGTACATAGCAGTGTGTGAAAAATATTAGGCAAAATCGTATTACAACTGTGATGCTAAAGGGATAGTGTACATAGCAGTGTGTGAAAAATATTAGGCAAAATCGTATTACAACTGTGATGCTAAAGGGATAGTGTACATAGCAGTGTGTGAAAAATATTAGGCAAAATCGTATTACAACTGTGATGCTAAAGGGATAGTGTACATAGCAGTGTGTGAAAAATATTAGGCAAAATCATTATTACAACTGTGATGCTAAAGGGATAGTGTACATAGCAGTGTGTGAAAAATATTAGGCAAAATCATTATTACAACTGTGATGCTAAAGGGATAGTGTACATAGCAGTGTGTGAAAAATATTAGGCAAAATCGTATTACAACTGTGATGCTAAAGGGATAGTGTACATAGCAGTGTGTGAAAAATATTAGGCAAAATCGTATTACAACTGTGATGCTAAAGGGATAGTGTACATAGCAGTGTGTGAAAAATATTAGGCAAAATCGTATTACAACTGTGATGCTAAAGGGATAGTGTACATAGCAGTGTGTGAAAAATATTAGGCAAAATCAGTATTACAACTGTGATGCTAAAGGGATAGTGTACATAGCAGTGTGTGAAAAATATTAGGCAAAATCGTATTACAACTGTGATGCTAAAGGGATAGTGTACATAGCAGTGTGTGAAAAATATTAGGCAAAATCATTATTACAACTGTGATGCTAAAGGGATAGTGTACATAGCAGTGTGTGAAAAATATTAGGCAAAATCGTATTACAACTGTGATGCTAAAGGGATAGTGTACATAGCAGTGTGTGAAAAATATTAGGCAAAATCATTATTACAACTGTGATGCTAAAGGGATAGTGTACATAGCAGTGTGTGAAAAATATTAGGCAAAATCGTATTACAACTGTGATGCTAAAGGGATAGTGTACATAGCAGTGTGTGAAAAATATTAGGCAAAATCATTATTACAACTGTGATGCTAAAGGGATAGTGTACATAGCAGTGTGTGAAAAATATTAGGCAAAATCGTATTACAACTGTGATGCTAAAGGGATAGTGTACATAGCAGTGTGTGAAAAATATTAGGCAAAATCATTATTACAACTGTGATGCTAAAGGGATAGTGTACATAGCAGTGTGTGAAAAATATTAGGCAAAATCGTATTACAACTGTGATGCTAAAGGGATAGTGTACATAGCAGTGTGTGAAAAATATTAGGCAAAATCGTATTACAACTGTGATGCTAAAGGGATAGTGTACATAGCAGTGTGTGAAAAATATTAGTCAAAATCATTATTACAACTGTGATGCTAAAGGGATAGTGTACATAGCAGTGTGTGAAAAATATTAGGCAAAATCGTATTACAACTGTGATGCTAAAGGGATAGTGTACATAGCAGTGTGTGAAAAATATTAGGCAAAATCATTATTACAACTGTGATGCTAAAGGGATAGTGTACATAGCAGTGTGTGAAAAATATTAGGCAAAATCGTATTACAACTGTGATGCTAAAGGGATAGTGTACATAGCAGTGTGTGAAAAATATTAGGCAAAATCGTATTACAACTGTGATGCTAAAGAGATAGTGTACATAGCAGTGTGTGAAAAATATTAGGCAAAATCGTATTACAACTGTGATGCTAAAGGGATAGTGTACATAGCAGTGTGTGAAAAATATTAGGCAAAATCATATTACAACTGTGATGCTAAAGGGATAGTGTACATAGCAGTGTGTGAAAAATATTAGGCAAAATCGTATTACAACTGTGATGCTAAAGGGATAGTGTACATAGCAGTGTGTGAAAAATATTAGGCAAAATCGTATTACAACTGTGATGCTAAAGAGATAGTGTACATAGCAGTGTGTGAAAAATATTAGGCAAAATCGTATTACAACTGTGATGCTAAAGGGATAGTGTACATAGCAGTGTGTGAAAAATATTAGGCAAAATCATTATTACAACTGTGATGCTAAAGAGATAGTGTACATAGCAGTGTGTGAAAAATATTAGGCAAAATCGTATTACAACTGTGATGCTAAAGAGATAGTGTACATAGCAGTGTGTGAAAAATATTAGGCAAAATCATATTACAACTGTGATGCTAAAGAGATAGTGTACATAGCAGTGTGTGAAAAATATTAGGCAAAATCGTATTACAACTGTGATGCTAAAGGGATAGTGTACATAGCAGTGTGTGAAAAATATTAGGCAAAATCGTATTACAACTGTGATGCTAAAGAGATAGTGTACATAGCAGTGTGTGAAAAATATTAGGTAAAATCGTATTACAACTGTGATGCTAAAGGGATAGTGTACATAGCAGTGTGTGAAAAATATTAGGCAAAATCGTATTACAACTGTGATGCTAAAGAGATAGTGTACATAGCAGTGTGTGAAAAATATTAGGCAAAATCGTATTACAACTGTGATGCTAAAGGGACAGTGTACATAGCAGTGTGTGAAAAATATTAGGCAAAATCGTATTACAACTGTGATGCTAAAGGGATAGTGTACATAGCAGTGTGGGAAAAATATTAGGCAAAATCGTATTACAACTGTGATGCTAAAGGGATAGTGTACATAGCAGTGTGTGAAAAATATTAGGCAAAATCATATTACAACTGTGATACTAAAGGGATAGTGTACATAGCAGTGTGTGAAAAATATTAGGCAAAATTGTATTACAACTGTGATGCTAAAGGGATAGTGTACATAGCAGTTTGTGAAAAATATTAGGCAAAATCGTATTACAACTGTGATGCTAAAGGGATAGTGTACATAGCAGTGTGTGAAAAATATTAGGCAAAATCGTATTACAACTGTGATGCTAAAGGGATAGTGTACATAGCAGTGTGTGAAAAATATTAGGCAAAATCGTATTACAACTGTGATGCTAAAGGGATAGTGTACATAGCAGTGTGTGAAAAATATAAGGATTTCTATCTTAGCAAAATGGAAAGAAATTTAAGAAAAGGGATATAAGAGCATACCTATGATATTAAAAAATTTAATCAGAAAAATGCCCTTTACAAGCGCACACTGGTATGTGAACCTGCCTCATTTATGTTTTTTGTATTGGATGATGTTCCAATGGACATTAGAGGTGGTCAATGGGAGACCAAATTGGAATACAGGGAAATATATTGGCAGTTGGTTCTGGAAGCAAATAGATGACCGGGCCTGAACGACATGGTCTCCCTGTCCCCTGTGTTAAAACTGAGATCAGCCAAATTATAGTTTGATGGCGTTATTCTTACGGGTGGTCTGTAGGCCTAATTTTAATATTTTAGTACATCTGATGCTGCTTTACATAAGAAAACTCATACTAGTACTGAATTTAACTCTTTGTCAAGATTACTTATCACTTTGTTGTTGTTATGCCTATCTGACACTAGATGAAGACATTTTCTAGGTTTAGAATTCATGTTTTTTATTTTTATTTTTATTCTGTTTTTAATTAGCCACGGTGGTGCATTGGTAACGGTGTTACCTCACAGCAAGAGGTTCGCCCGTTCGATTCTCAGCTGGAGTGCCTTCTGTGTGGAGTCTGCATGTCCTCCCCGTGGTCGAGTGGCATTCGAAAGACATGCATAGAATGGGCGTGCCTTCGTTGAAGGTTGGGCGTCGAGCTGGCACCTCAGCACCGTAAAAATCTACTGCCAATCATTAGCGGACTGGAGTTCCGTTGTGGCAACCCCTAACCGGGAAAAGCCGAAAGAAGAAGAGCATTCAATGTTTTTAATTCAAATTTTTATGTAATTAATTATCAAGTGTTTTTATTAAAAATAATATTTAAGGGTTTAAAAGCATCTTAAATATTATAAAATTTTTTTACAATGTTATTTATGTATATAAAAGTGGACTAGTTTGTGTTTTTGCATTTGATTTATTATGCTCGATTCGTTATCTTATTTAATGTATTCCATTCTATTTGTTAATTAATTGCTTAAGTGGTTGATTGGTAAGGGTATATATTATGTAATGACTTTGTACATGTTATCTGATGAAGTTCTTTTGACGAAAACGTACTGTTGCACATCAGAGTTAATGTCTTGTGGTTTATGTATTATTAAACTGTGTGTTTTGTAGTGGAAACAGCTATCCGAGTGCTTTTATTGGATTTACAGTTGTGGTTTTGGCACTTTTTCCTCCTCCTGCTAATTCTTGTTCCAAAACATAATGAATTTTTTAGTCTCTCTGCCCCAAAGTGTTGTTATACTTTATCCTAATTCTACCTCTTACCTCATATACAGTGGATATGAAAAGTTTACACAACCCTGTTAAAATGGCAGGTTTTTCTGCTATAAAAAAATGAGAACACAATAAATCATTTCAAAACTTTTCCCACCTTTAATGTGATGTATAACCTGTATAATTCAATTGAAAAACAAACAAATCTGTTTGGGGAAAAATATAAAGAACAAAAAAAGTACAATAAGCTGGTTGCATAAGTGTGCACACCCTTAAACTAATACTTTATTGAAGCACCTTTTGATTTAATTACAACATTCAGTATTCGTGGGTAGGAGTCTATCAGCATGGTGCATCTTGACTTGACAATATTTGCCCACTCTTCCTTGCAAAAGTGCTCCAAATCTGTCAGTTTGTGAGGGCATCTCTTGTGCATAGCCCTCTTCAGGTTACCCCACAGATTTTCTGTTGGATTTGGGTCTGGGGTCTGGCTGGGATATTTCAGAACTTTAAGTTTCTACTGGTGAAGCCATTCTTTTTTTGATTTGGATGCATGCTTGGGGTCATTGTCATGTTGAAAGGTGAAATTCCTCTTCATCTTCAGCTTTCTAGCAGATGCCTGAAGGTTTTGGGCCAAAAGTGACTGGTATTTGGAGCTGATCATAATTCCCTCCACCTTGACTAAAGCCCCAGTTCCAGCTGAAGAAAAGCAACCCCAAAACATGATACTGCCACCACCATTGTTCAATGTGGAGATGGTGTTCTTTTGGTGGTGTGAAGTGTTGTTTTCGCGCCAAACATACCTTTTGGAATTGTGGCCAAAATGTTCCACCTTGGTCTCATCAAACCATAACACATTCCCCACATGCTTTTGGGAGACTTGATGTATTGTTTTGCAATTTTTAGCCTGGCCTGGATGTTTTTCTGTGTAAGAAAAGGCTTCAGTCTTGCAACCCTACCCCATAGTCCAGACATATGGAGACTATGGGAGATTGTTGTCACATATATTACACAACCAGTACTTGCCAGAAATTCCTGCAGCTCCTTCTGTGTTGTTGTAGGTCTCTTGGCAGCCTAACTAACCAGTTTTTGGCTTGTCTTTTAATCAGTTTTGGAGGGATGTCCAGTTCCTTGCAACGTCACTGTTGCCCCA